>NC_086320.1:85869052-85974052 GCF_036172605.1 Pelobates fuscus
CTGGGAATAAAACTAGGATGCATGACCTGAATGACTGAAAGAGGAAGGACTCCTCCGATTTGCTCCGACCGAGGCACAGAAGGTAGAGGCAGATTGACATGAATTCCAGTGTGCACTGTGTTCCTCAAAGGTGTTCCAGGTGCCACCTGCTGGACAGTTCCAGTAACAGCAGCCAGGTCTTGTGAGAAGAGCAATGGAGAGAAGGTGAGCCTACACTCCACACCAGGAGGCATCTATTGCCACACATATACATGTGCCCGTGTCCGCTTGGCTGAGCTATCTCCCCAGGACCTCAAGCTGTATTTTGCACAGTGTTCTTAGTGGGATATTCAAAGCACCACAACCATTGCAGTCGTGCTAGGCCTACACTGCTAGGAGGTTGCTGGCATCATACCACAGTCCTGTGTCAAACCATTTTCAAAAGGTGTCCACCAAGCCCTTCACTCACCAACAAAGTATGTCTGCTGATGCTCTCATGCCCCATGCAAAGTTCAATTAAATAAACATTGCTAACTTTTGTATCAAGACCCGTGTTAGTGAGGGGGCAAGCCACTTGTGCCTAGTTGACTTTGCTTGTGTCAAATCACTTGAAAACAGTTTGACACAGAACTGAGGGCACACCCCATAGCCTCCTAACCATGTAAAGGTCTGTAGTGTAACGGTGCTTAAAAGACAACTGTCGCTCCCTTTTAAGACAGCAATGATAAATCAAAGAATCCATATCATTATAATCAATTATACAGCAGTAAATATGGAAAATAAAGTTAGGAACACTGTTTTGCCTAGTATTTCAAGATAAAATAAAATCTTCTCTAATTCACTTAATCCACATTAATTTCATTATAACTTTAGATGCAGCAGGAGGTAAATATGTTTTAGACATTTTGTCCTAAGGGATGTGTATGACAAGCTGTGTTGTTCCTTTAATCTTTCTTCTTACTTTGAAAATAGTATGTTCGATGTGTGATCTGCCAGATCTTGGCATAAACTTGTGAACTTTGGGGTTTATTTACTAAACTATGATTTGTTATGAACTAAACATGAATAACTGAATTGATAAAAATCTAAAGCTTCCCCTTATTCCCAACTTGACCATTTTAAGATAACTATGGGTTTCTAACTCCCTACAATTCAATTGATAATGCTTTAAGAGCTCCCATTTTAAACATAACCCAAAGAACATGGAAAATAAAATGAAATAATGCTACATATTTTCACATTTTATCTTTCCTTATAGTGAGCTTTAAAAATCACATATGCACGAAATTAAAAAAGAAGTTGTAATATTGATTTGTCTGAATGTTTGAAACAGATTTAATTTCACTGATGCATCTTAACACATTTACTAGTATTTCTTTCTCTTTAGATTTTACAATGTAATAATAATTACTTGAGTATCTCATCATTAGTTTGTATATTACAATACTGCATTGGTTTCTTATAACAGCTGAAAAAGAGGCATTATTACGAATTCTTTATGCCAGCTGCTAATTTGTGTTTCATATTCAGTTCCTTTTAAATAGTCTAACCTGCCTTGTTTATGGTTTTCATTTCTCAATAATACAATTACTCGAATGTTCCACTTTTAATTTTTATATATCAGCTTAAAATTACTATATATAGTCAAGGTTCATGTCTGGATTGCCCCTATAATTTGGGGAGAGTCAAGTTAATGAATTGCAACAAAAACAAATAATATGAGAACTCTGAGAATGGACAAAAGCTTAGAGAAACTCAATAGCTTGCCCTTCGATAAATTCCCATTAATATCTCAAAATAGTTTTTGTTCACTTGTTCCATTACAGAGAGAGCATTTTCTGAAGCATATCAGACTGATCTCACTCATAGGGGCAGTGCAGAGCTGAAATATCAGCATGGTCTCTACCACTATGATTAGCAATATGGAGTTAGTAGGTTAAGTCAATGAGCATCATGTATTGAAAAAATAATCCATTAATTAATAATTATGTAAGATTTTTAGTGGCTGCTTGAGCATTTCAAGTAAGGGCAGAGAGAAGTTAGTGGATGGGGGGGGGGAAGTAGGATAGCCGTAAAGGGTGGGGGGGGGTGGTCCTCTGCCCATCTCCAGGACTGGGCCGGCCTATGCAGGTAGTGGGAATTCCATAGTCCATTGGTCCCATATTTTGGTATAATGTTTTGTGGTGTCATTAATCAGGGCAGACAGATAAGAGATTTTTTTTTGTTTCTTCCATTTTCTTTTTGACTGTATCTAGGGATGGTAGGTCGGGGGAGCCCCACTTTTCGTCCATTGCGCGTCACATGGTTAATGCTAGGAAACTAATATATATATTAAAGCTATTACATAATTTAATATGAATTCTTCAAATATAAGAGTATTACATATTGAATTGTGTATTTATATGTATTTTGAATCAGATGATGACCATGTAAACCTGTATGAAATTTAAAATCATCCAGTTGATTTTCAATGATGTTCAAACAGTGTACAGAGGAAGTTAAGTTTTTAAACAAATTTATGGGGTCTGATTCTGTGAGAGTAAAATGTAAGTCTTTCTCCCATTTACTATGAAGGTTTCACTCTATTTTTTTTATCTAAAGATCTAATAATATTTTTTGGTTTTGGATCATCCTTTCTGTGTTCTGTGTCATGAGGTTAACTGACACATTTATCGGAATATTATTCCCCTGACGGAGCTCTTTTTCTAGGAAATGTTTTACTCTGAGGTATGTAAAGATATCTTTGCTTCCAATGTTATACTCTGATTGTAGTCTAGAGAATTTTTTTATGTTTTTAACTATAAATAGATATTTTTATGTCACTATTCATTTTAATTCCTATTCTTTTATATATAAATCTTTTATGTTGGTCATCAGGGCCTGTATTGGGAACCAGTTAAGGACCGTATTTTGTATTCCCATCTGGCGTTTTAGAATATACCAAAATTGGGTCAGTTGTTGAATTATCATGGAGTTCGCTTCTTGTTTTTCTCTCTTGTTGTCTGGATAAATTGACCATAAGTGAGACCCTAGATTTTTAACTTTGGTCATGCCTGCTTAAATTTTTTGCCATGTTGCATTATAATAAACATCATAGAAAATCACTATATGGTAATCAACAGATGGTATTTAAACCCAAGTAAGCTAGCAAAAATGTACCCAACATAAGAATCCTTATGTTGGAGATACGGTATGCCTAATGCAACTTATTGTCCTGTTTGGTGGAGTTGTGCAATTATACAGAAATTCTAGGAGAAAATAAATAACCAACTAGGAAATCAAATCCAAACTAAACTAATATTTTCACCAGATACTTTTTTACTCCAAGTTAAATGGCCACAGACAACCAAAAGTGATAAATGAATAATAACCCATATTTTAACTGCTGCCAAGCTAGTTATAGCCAGACATTGGAAGAAAAGTAGTGTACCAAACTAGGAAGACGTCAATCTTCAATTCCTATCTCAAGGGAAGATGGGATTTTTTATAAATAAAACTTCACTGCCAAATTTATCAACTTGTAAAATATGGGAAAAAATATTAGAGAAATGGAATGAAAACTTAAATATGAAGTCTGGGAATATACACACCCATAAATAATTTAGAAATCATTGGGTCTCCCAAATGTCTTCTTCTTTTTTTTTATCTAATGTGAATTAGATGAGAAGCTGTGCCGATTACCCATGCATTCAACTTGAATGTTTTATGTTTAAGTGGTATTATATGTATTAAGTCTTAGCAGCTAAATGCTAAGATAGACAACAATGAAACCCATTATTTTATGCTGTTGATCCAAAAAGAAGGAAAAACAACTGAACAGTTTGCAGTTATGCCACAAGAAGGGAAAACATTAATTCTTGACTTCATAGTGTCAATCAAATTTCTCCTCGGATTAAAATCCTGATATTAATTTGAAAATTTAGTTTTTGCAAAATAAAAAAAGCATACAGATCTTTTTTAAAAGTATCTATAGAATCTGAAAAGACAAACTTTTTAGGTAGAGAATTCCACATCTTTATTGTTCTTACTGTAAAGAAACATTTCCTCTGTTGTAAGCAAAATCACCTTTATTCCAGTCGCAATGGGTGTCTTCTAGTCTGCTGTATATTGTTACTAATGAACCCCTTCCCAACATTAAGGTATGCAATCCTTCAAAAGGAGAGCTTTGATGCCGTTAGGGGGGCATTGCATGCCTTATTGTTGGGGCCCTCCCTGCAGCCTCCATACTTGCATTCATTGCCAGATCTGATCGGGGGGGGGGGGAGGGGACTGCCTGACAACCTAGGCAGCCCCCCCTGCAGCGAGTCCCACCTAGCTGAGTCATGTTATAGCGATGATATCGACCAGATTACAAGATTGCATAAAATTTCATTCTAGGTGTATTTTGACATTAATTTATATTATTTTAAAAATATACTTAGAATGAAATTATATATATATATATATATATATATATATATATATCCAACATGGGCTAGGCAATAACATTCCTGTCCTGTTCTTGCCTCTGTGCCTTAATATTATATCCCAGAGAAATGCGTCAGATTGCTTGTAGTCTTGCGCAATCATTCTTTTATTTGTGCAAAGATGGTACAGTCAACATTTCAGTCCCTCTCTGACTTTTTTCAAGACAATCTTATCAAATTTTATTATCAGTGAACAGGAAGTGATCCCATAACAAAGTTTTATAAATTAGCATAAATAATTGCATTATGTTACACCCATTTATTTGCAAAACCTGAATAGTGATTGATTCACTAAATGTCGCAAAGTGATCTGATAGACAATACATAGAATGGTCCATTCGCCCAACAAATAAAGTAAAGAGATAAGAACCTGGAGATTTTTTAAAAGCCTACCTATCATGAGCTACTGTCGGAATTCAAACCGAAAAGATATGCTGCTACACACAGACCTGTTTGCGTTAATACAGAACACATTAATGCAGGATGTTACAGATGTTTAAACTGCACTGCTTGCAACTCTTTAATTTAGAGTAAGACTTTTTGCCACCCAGACCTTTTTCACTGCCTCACTTGTAGTCAGCTGGTGACGATTATTATAACATTCGGTGGGGAAAACCTAGTGTTCACCTCCAGGCTTTCACCAATTGGTGGGAGCCTTATTATAATAATCAGTAGGAGGAACCATGAGCGGTGGGTGGAGACTCTAATAAATTAAATAATGGGGAGGGGGGATATATTATTGTCCACAACTCCAAAAATAGTGTCATTTTTATTTGGCCTTTTGTAGTACTGAAGATAAGAAGAATTTGAAATGAACTGCTGCAGGTTATTTAGTTATTTGCCCTCTGATTGTTAGCGATAATTATGAACATGCAGTCCCTATTCAGGTTAAAATCAGTGCTGGGTGAATCCTCCAAGTTGGTTGCGAAAGCATTGATTCTAATTCGGATACTGAATGCATCCCAGCGATTGTTATAGCTCAGGCTGACTGAATATTGACCACATTTTGCCTTAGTAAGTATGAGAATTGCCAATGCAGTGGGAAATCGGTCCATTTCACCGGATTTTGTCCATCTGCACAAAATCTGGTGTTTAGTGGATAACCCTGCTTGTCTTTTGTTGGCCTACAACAACTTGCTTATTCGTAAATAGACCCCCTTAATCTTTTGAAAACGCATGCATTAGTAATCTTAGAAATGCTATGTAAATGTTCAGCCTTACTGTCATTCTCTTATATGTGATGGCATCAGTACATTCAACATATAATAATTTTGTAAAAATAATATATTGGTGCTTTTTTTCAGCAAGTAAACTTTTAAACTTAAGAATAAAAAAGTTACCTGTGCTCTCTCCTTAATCCCTATGTATATTTAGACAAATGGAGGTCATTTAGTTACTCCAATGTCCATTGGAGGGAATGCCCGCCTGCCAACGTCAAGGCAGACTCTGCCCCCCCTCCCCCCCCTAAGCGGGTCCTACACTGACCCTTTACCTTGCTTCTTTGAGCTTCTGGCAAAGATATCTCCACTGAGACAGAGAGGGGTATTTTTTATATACACCCCTATTTACTTATTAACCCTTAATAGGGAACACATGGGATGGGAGGCTTGCTTTTCTGCTTTACTGTTGAAATGTCCTTACATGCTATTTAGATTCCAGTACAGACTACTTGAGGTATTTCTATTCCCCTTTACTTTTTATGTTTTATGTTTTGTTTTTAGTTTTTTGTTTATGTTTTGTTTTTGTTTTTATGGCACTCTTTAATTATTGAGCCAATTGTAAAGATAAAAGGTTTGAAAACTAAAACTCATGAGGGAAGAAAGCTTCGTAGGCATGTGTTTCTGAATCCAAGTAACAGAAAGGAGTAGTGTTCTCTACTGATAGTGGTACTGTACCAGTCAAAGGCCTTCCAGCATAGCGAAACAATGGTGATATAGGAATGAGAACAAATATCACAGCTATAGGCAGCACTGTATTTAGCGCAAGGCTGACAAAACAAAAAGCCGCAAATCGGCCTACGCTATCGCAATCGTTTCAATATCATCAAATTACACACTTTCTATCCAAGGAAGGTCTACTACACTGGCAACCTAGAGAGGCCACTAGATTTGAAAAGCTTTGCACACACCCGCCCAAAACTAAAACAATATCCATATGCTACAAAATACTACAAGAAAACACGAATGGTACACTCCCATGGTACACAATAAGAAATAACACATGGTTTCCCTCCCCAATGGAGGAAAAGACTTGGAGAGCGATTTTTATGAAAATGATAAAAGCCCACTCTAGCATAACGATCCAAGAAATAAACTATAAATTTCTATCTCAGTGGTATACCACTCCAGTAGACATCAACAAATATGATTCAAATGCACCACCGATTTGCTGGAGATGTATGAAGGCGCAGGGCAACTACCGACATTTATGGTGGGATTGCAGCAGAATAAAGGGATTCTGGAAAGAGGTACAGAGAATTACAGATCAAACAAGCAACGTTTCACTACCACTCACCCCAGAAGCACTCCTTTTCTTCCTCATCCCAATCCCCTTGAAAAAATTCAAACACTCAATAATACTCTAGCTTTTAACCGCGGCCAAACTTGTAATAGCAGGGCTATGGAAAACTGATAATAGACCTTCAAGGCGGGAGTGGTTTCAAAAAATTGAACACATTAATAAAATGGAGGAATTGAGACTGTCAGCACTAGACAAATACCACACTTATCACACAATATGGGATCCATGGACCTCCTATCTAAGAAATCCTAGTTAATTAAAGACAGCAGCAAGTTGGGAAAACAGACATATTAATGGGAATTACTTGATCAAAAGTAGCTCAATCCTACCCTCCTTCAAGAGCTCACACATATGCACATGTCGATAGGAATTATCTTGTTTTGACTTTAATAGTTTTATTCTTTTGTTTATGCCACAACTGATGGGAACTGATTTACAACACCATTGTATTACATTGAACGACTTTTGTATTACTGTCACATCTAAGCATATTGTATGTACACTGCTAAAACTTTATACGTATACTACTAATTGTATGTGAAATGGAAAATTGAATATGTAAAACCAAAATAAAAAGAAATTATATAAAAAAAAAAAAAGCCGCCCCCCAAAAGACCTTGAATCCCCCCCGAGACTGCCATCTGCACTTGTTGGAGGTGGGCTGCAAGGGAGCACTGTCCCCTGAGCTCTTCCTACTCAGCTCCCTCAGGCACCCCGCAGTGATGCCTGAGCCGGAATATGATGTCACTTTGGCATCACTAAGAAGCATGCAAGGGAGCTGAGCAAGTGGATTACCGCTCCCTCGCTGCCCGTCTTCACTGTGCACCTGCCTGCCCATCTGCCTGCCTGTGTCTGCCAGCGATCTGCAGCCAGCCCCACTAGACCCCAGGGAAGACTCCAGCACTCCAAAAGGTAGGGAGGCTAGGTGGATTGAAATAAAAAAAAACATTATGAGTGTGAGAGTGTGTGTGTCTGTTAGTGAGAGTGTGTGTCTGTCAGTTAGAGTGCATGTGTGTTTGTCTATGAGTGTGTGTCTGTTAGTGAGTGTGTATGTGTCTATCACTGAGAGTGTATATGTGTTTGTCAGTAAGTGTGTGTATTTGTGTTTGTCAGTGAGAGTGTATATGTGTTTGTCAGTGTGTGTGTCTGTCACTTAGAGTTTCTGTCACTGTGTGTATGTGTGTGTCAGTGTGTATGCATGTCAGTGTGTGTATGCATGTGTTAGTGTGTGTATGTGTGTCTTTCACAGAGAGTGTGTGTCTGTCAGTGATAGTGTATGTCTGTCAGTGTGTGTGTGTCTGTCAGAATGTGTGTGTGTGCATGTCTGTCAGCTAGTGTATGTGTCTCTGACACTGAGTGGATGTGTGTCTGACACTGTGTGGATGTGCTTTTCTGTCAGTGAGTATATGTCTGACACTGAGTGAGTGTGCGTCTGTCCATGTGTGTTGGTTAAACAGTGTGTGTATATGTCTTTGAGTGGATGTCAGTGCATGTATCAGTAAGGGCGTGTATCTGTCAGGCAAAGAGCGTGTTGGTTTTAAACAGGAAGATAATTTTAGAATGGGGAGGAGGTGCCCAAGTTTTGTCATGCCTAAGCAGCACAAAACCAAAAGACACCGCTGGCTATAGGGTTAGCCTTGTGTCTTCAGTTAAAGGTGCAATTTTACTGAATGTCTGTAATTTAGCTGCTGTCAAACCTCAGCATCAAGTCTAGTCTAGTCATATCCCATTCTTGCTGAACAATTGTAGAATGCAGTAAAGGCTCAGCATTTGGTCAGACATTCATGGTGGTACGTGAGTCTGGACAATAAGAGGATTGAGTGACTGCCACAGAATAAATATATATATGTATTTTAAATTGCTAAATGCCAAGCCTAGATTCTTAGATTGTTATTTATTATTATTATTTATTTCACACCATTTCAATCAAGCAATATAATGCCAAAATCAAATATTAAACCCTTGCACGTTAACATGTGTGGCACATTCAGCTTAGTATCAAAAGAATTGTAAGATTCTGCCATTGAAAATATTCATATCTGTATCTTGAAAATATTCATAACTGTGTTGTAAGTAACTGTCAGGCATAAATGCTGTGTCTGTAACATGTAGCTCATCCTGACAAAACAAACACAACATTTCGAGAAGGACTTTACTCAATTAATGGCAGGTTGTTTTATTTGCTGACAATATTCAACTTTGTTTCTAATGTGTTGGAACAAAAAAGCTAAACAAGATAGGCAGAAATTAGTTTAAGACCTAATTAAAAATACCTTTGATAAAGAAAAAAGCTCTGACATCTAAGGAAAGCAATACAATCCCAATTATCACATCTACTTAATTACTGTAACCTGGAAGCATTTGAGAAGCCTTTGGATATAACATTGTTAAATTTTAATAGAGATGCGTATATATTTAAATTTATGGAAATCTGTTTGTAACTTTCCAAGACAGTTCGGTCTCTATCTCCCAGTGGAAACAAAACATTAGTCTCTACAGGATTATTCAGCTGAACGATAAAAAGATGTAAAATTTAATATATACATAATTCATAGTATGAAAGATAATTTGAACGACTCATTATATTACTATATTTTGTTTTTTTAAATAATATGTGAATAAAATACATATAACTGATCAACCATATGTATTTGAGGGGTTTTATAGATAGACATTTCTACTTAACGTTTTGTTTTTTTGTCTATTGTTACAACAAAAACTGTAATGAGAGCAGAAGCAGGAGACAGTGCAGAGATGAATGAATGGCAGACGAAAACAGAAGTAGGAGCCTAGTTGCATGAGTTGGTCCACTGAGGACCTAGCAAAGATCAACCACCTCCACCAATGAGTTTGTGACCCTGTATTTGAATGTCTATATGCCATGCTATATAGACATTACTGGTGCAAGTGGGTGATAGGTAATAATGAAACATAATTTTTTTGCAAAAGCTGGTCAGCCTCAGTATGAACTAATGAAGTGGTGAAGACAAAAATGGGAAGTTTGAAATACAATGGCATAACCTAACATCAGGTACCTGCAGTATCCGAGCTAAAATAGACCTGCAAGACAAAGATACTGTATAAAAGATGTAGTTAGCAAGTCTGTGTTGGGAACAAAAGATCACAGGACCATATGTCATGAATCAAGGTTAAGGCTACAAATCAAGCAGGCTTTTTTGGTCATATTCAAGTTATTCGTACTTGTATTCAATACGCAAAAATGTACGATCCATATATTGTAGGAGCAATATCAAAGCTGGATGTTAATTGAACAGCATTGACTAAATAGACTAATCTCATTCCTGCAGCATATGATTTATGCATACCAAAGGAATAATTTCTTCATTTGTTGCCTATTGACTTGAAGAAATCATATTCATCCATTAAAATGTGGTAATACTGTTTTAGGATAAAATAAAACTGTAAGTATATCTTCAAGCCTGGAGCAGAAAAAACAGATGTCAGTACACTGGGCATAAATCTGATTAAATCAGTGTTAGAAACTTTGAGAACTGGTAACACAAAACACCTAATACTAAGAAAATAGGAACGAATGACTGCATTTTTCTTTTATACTACTACATACTACCATACCTCGATAGGAGCTGTCATTGGAGAAATTAAAGAAAATACATTATGAGTGTCACAAAGAAAAATATATAAATATAAAACTGAATACATTCCTTTTGAGAATGCATGTAATTTTATTTTTTTTACACACTTTTGTATATATATATAAATATATATAAATACATGTGTCAATGCTCAGTTCTACATTAGTTGGATTTGTATTTATTATTATCAGTATTAAGCATATATTAGAATTTGTAAATAAAACATAGAGCTGTTATTACTCACACACACATGAAATAATATGTGTTAAATGCTAATAATAAGTACGATTTCAATTGACGAAGAACTGATCATCACTAAGTCTTTAGATTTTTAATTTAATTTAATAGTAGAATTAATACAAAGCAGTGGCAGAAATCCATAGAGAATATTGTAAAGGAAATATAACCATAGAGCAAATATAAGTTGTAGAAATATGATTTTAATTGTTTTAAAACAAAATAAATAGTTTTTAGTGATGGTGAGTGGGAGATTGTTAGCCTTTCATTACGTAATTTCTGTTTTGTCCATTAACTATCATTATTGATTAAAAAAGAAAATCCAGCACACTCCTTTATCCACTAAGCAGCAACTTTAGTGCTGACAGATTTTGTTAGTTTTAAAAAAAAAAAACATCTAATCTAGGCAAAAAATAATGGGGATTTAGTTACATTATATGATCATACATTGCATAAGCCTGCCACAACATCAATGTACCCCATATTTGGCAGGTCCTACTCTAAAGCCAACTCCTTGGTTTTGTACCCCTCCCTGTCACAGGTGACTCATCCCAGAGCCCTATTTAGCTTTGTACTGCAGAGAACTTGAGATGGAATTTTGTCCCCAAGTAAGTAGCTCATTTAGCAGACATTAGGCTGTTAGAGCAGGACCTGTCAAAGATGGGGTACATTGACGTTGTGGCAGGCTTATGCAATGTATGATCATATAATGTAACTAAACCCCCATTATTTTTTTTTGCCTAGATTAGGTGTTTAAAAAAAAAAAAAAAAAAAAAACTAAATCTGTCAGCACCAAACTTGTTGTTTCGTGAATAAGGGAGGGCGGTGGATTTTCATTTTTTTATTGTACTTATTGGCTCCCAGCAGCAACCTTATTATGCATGTTTAGGTGAGTGCAGTCAGCCCCTTGTTTTATAATTATTGATTACTGTAAATATTTCTTTTTACATTCATCTCCAAAGTACTGTGTGTCTATTCTCTTCAGCCTAAAATTAAGAAGTATTACAATTCATCTAAAATGACTTCTTGTTATGATGTGATCGTAACCTGTTCTAATGAAAGATTTCCTAAAGGCAAGGAATGCAGCAGTCCATCAGTGATGAGAATTGGATTAACATTTATGTGGTTAAGTATTCTATACAGCCATCACTAGCATATCCTTTAATAGCTCCTGATACCTGTAGTAGGATACTTCTACTGCAGGATTATTCACTAAAGCAACCGTTGTAGAGAGCTGCCAATGGAATTAAAAATGGTAGGCCAAAATAGTAATTCTTGAAATATTCTTCCACTTTCTTATTGTTTCAGCTCTGCTATTTTTGTCTAAACTTTGCCACTTTCTGTCAGTATTGCATTTTTTACCTGGATTTCTTATCCTGTCTGGATGCTTTCTGCCATTGGCCAATATTATATAGCTTTTCCCGATGTTTGATACCCATGTGAACAGTTAAATATTGTCTTGAATTTGTTAATATACAGTGATGTTTGTAAATAGTAAAGTTTATTCACTGGGGTCCAAATGGCACCGCATTGAATGCGGTAAAACCATATGATTCTGTACAGGGCTACTCGGACTGCAACATCTGGACATTGTTCATAGTATTTAGCAATGTTTGGATTTTGCAATAAAAGGCTCTAAATGAGCATGAATTAGATCTGGATTTATAGCCTGATCAAAAAGCTAAAATCTAGATCTGGACAATAAAATAGCTACTAAATGGCTGCTCACTGTTAATCAGTTAATATTCCAGCAGATCTAAGAGTATTCCAACACATCAAAATCATAAATATATAAGAAAAATATGTACATACACATACATGCAATACTATACAGTGTAGAGTATAATTCAGTTATAGAGTTACATCTCTCAATTTTTGTTCAAAATAGTATATCATTCCATTCCATTAAAGGTATCCCTCTTTTAACATACAAATTGTTGCTTAAAGTTTTTATTTTTTGCTAAAGGCAAGGAAAGCGGAAGTAGGTGTATCAGCATGACAATTTTATTGATAGGTATTGTAGTTCTTTAAATAGTCACAGTGGATTAATCCTTGTTATCAAGTCACGATGGATAACACATTTAATGTGAAAGTTTGAAAAGAAAGACAGGTTATAGTATACTAAGTGCTAAACATGATTTCAAGCCTAACAGAGTTATTCTCACTGTTTTACCAATCTGTCAGTGTTATTCTTTAAAGTGTGAACTGTTGAGAATTCAATGTGAACCTCATTTTTTGGTCATGGTAGCCAAATCTGAAAAATCTCAAGATCACTTCTCATTCCAGCTTGTTTATATTGGATTAATGATTGAAATTGACTTTCAATTCACTGTGAATTCCTGACAATTCACATGAATAAATTACTCTGTTTATGCTTAACCGCTTGAAGAGCAAAGTGGAGGAAATGGTTGCTCTCTTCTGGTCCATTTTGGACGGTTAGCTACAAACCAGCAGGTTTATTCACAATCCAGTGAAAAAGGCTACATTCTGATTAAAATGGCAATTCTCATATTTACTAAAGCCAATTCTAGATGGAATTCGGTCGAACTGACCAAATCTTTAGCATTCAATGGGAAGCATTCAGTGTCTAGTTTAAATTCAGTGCTTTTCACATCTGAACTAAAAATCAAGGATTCAGAATAATATTAATATTATTTATAAAACACCAATAAATAGGTGGACTAACAAGCAAGTAGTTGCATCAACACATGTTAGATGTAGAGCAACAGAAGGTATTGAGGTCCTTGCTCAAACAAGCTTACATTCCAAGGGGAGTGGGATCAAATGACACAAGAAATGGGTACGATGTATTTCATGTAATAGAAAATAAGGTTGCAAGAAGAGTTTAAAGTGAGGCTTAGTTTATAAGATTAAGCAGTTCCAAAAGGCAAGGTGGTATAGGCATGTGCAGCACATTTCAATAGGGTTTGCACCCAGAAATACATTTTTGAAGGCTGTGTGGACAGAATGGTTTGGAGTGATTAAACAGAACAAATGGACACTCTGACTGGTCTGTGGCTACACAGCCCCATACACAGCAAACTGAGATGCACTGTGTGTTCTAACACCTTTCTATCATGGCCTGCATTAAGTTTTTCAGCATTTTGAGCTAAAGTGGCTCTTCTGTCTGATTGGATGTTCATCAATGAGAATTGGGCGTCCATGACCCTGACTAAGTTTTAGTGGTTGTCCTTCTGTGCACCATTTTTGGTATGTACTAACCATGGCATTTCAGGTACACCCCAGGAGACATGCCATTTTGAAAATGGTCTGACCCAGTCATCTAACCATCACTATTTGACCCTTTTCAAAGTCATTTAGACCTTTTCGCATTTCATTTTCTCTTGCTTCTAACACATGAAATTCAGGAAATGACTGTTAACTTGATGCCCAACATATCTATACTTCCATACCCCTTGGGAAGAAGTATAGTTTGAGAACTGTATGGGAAAGTCCTTATAAGTGCTTTCCCACATTAAGCTATCTCAGTTAGAGTGCCCCAAACAATTGGCACCAAAAGCAAATAGTTCGCATTTCTAAAATCCGGGTCCCCATTTTAAGTATCCCAGCCTGGATTTTAACAATATGGATCCTTATTTCAGCTACCCTGCAGCATTTGGCTTGGCTAAAATCTGGACCAAAATCAGACTCATTCCGATCCTGCTCTGCAAAATCCAGGCATTGAACAATTTATGGATCTAGCAGTATGAATAGCCCCATACACAACCGAATGGTTGCCCTATTCAGTTTGGGGAGATTCAGACTTAACCTTGTTCTGAAAGTTATTCTTGAAACCATTCTTTTCAATAAAATAGTCAACCATCAATGGTCACTGAACAAACCTTTGAACATTTGACCTTTGAACAATGTATGTTTTTTAAATCAGTCCACTGATTCTCTACTGAGTTGTGGTCTAGTATTTTAGTGGGTTACTGTTTATTGTAAGTTTGGTGATTAGGCTAATGGTCCTGCAATAAGATGAACCATTTCCTGAGTCTTTGTTCATGCTCAGTATTGTTTTTATGTATAAATTATTTTCTCTTTACTTCCCCATATCTATATGAATACCAGGTGCCATATGGATCTGACCTCTATCCTTCCAAAAATACTCAGCATCTTTAAGTTTAGGCTATAAAACTTCTCCATTTCTAGAAGACACTACATATTTTAGTGAGATTTATTTTCTCCACATGAATTCTTCCATCATCAAATCACATACAAGATAACATATTTAATAAGATAATACATATTTATGTATTTTTAGTATATTTATATATTTAGTATATAAACTATTTATATAGTTTCGGTTTATATTTTTCTTTTCACTTGTACATCACTATTTTAGTTTGAATCAGTATTTTATAATGGTTTCCTTTTTTACAATAATTCCTTCCTTAGTTGCCACATTTTGGTGAAACGTCTTCTCCTGGCTTCTTTTTAGTATTTTTTTTTTTTTAAATGATTGTATTATTATTATTATTATTATTATTATTATTATTATTATTATTTTGTTAATGGTTCTTCTCAGATCTTCTTTTTCTCATACATTTCATGTACATATATTCTCTAGATCTTTATTAGAAGGTTTTCATAGATAAATCATAACATAATTTTGTTTGTTAAGATATCATCTATTTAATTATCTTCGGCCTTCCAGAAACAGATATATGCATATTTTGTTTTTCATGTAACCCATTTTGCTAAATAATTTTTTTAAAATAGCTGATACTTTGCTCACTAGACATTATGGACAAAATCCTAATTAAATAAATTTTAGCAACACAAAAACATTTAAAAAAAATATCAAAGGGATTAATACATTTGTAAGTTATTAAATATTTAATCATATGAACAATGAAGCCCTATAAGATGTCTTTAGAATTATGATGTAATAATGTCTACGGTACTTTTATAATCAATTAAACATTGGTGCATGAAGAAAAAAAATCCTTAAATCCCATAATCCAAACTCTACAGATACATTTTCTATCGCAATTAGCAGGAGGCTAGGAGGAGAATCTGCATTTTCTAATGTCCAGATTGTTGTAATATGAATGCACCAGCTCTAGACAAACCCAGATAAATAATTCAGTAGCAGCTCGTAACAGGAAATAGAATGTCTGCCTTCATGGGGAAATGCTTTTCTTTCACTTGGAAGGAGATCTGATTCATCACTACATCTGCCTTTTTGGTTTCAGAAGAACTACCATCAGCTGTGCACATGCTTGATTTATTTTCTCTTTTTTTCAGCTAGAAGGCACATCCACTCTTCTTTTGATTTCAAGCTTTGACTGGTAAAGATATCTACAAAGCATCGCTCTGAAAAAGTATTGGAAGCATTGCCATCAGTGAAAGGGTTAAACAAATGTCAGGACATTTTGAGCTTTATTGCGTGCAACCGTGAGATTCAATTTCATCTTATTTTGTGTTAAATGGGTATAGCTTAAAATCATATAGGCTTCAATAAATGACTTGAGCAATTCTGAATGCAGGCTGAGCAGATTTAGTTTGAAGGCTTGTGTCTAACCTGCTGATAATAACAGCTTGCAGTACAAGGAAGGAAACCGAGGGCATTTAATAAAAATAAAGTCTAAACTTGGTGCTGATTCAGAAACATTTTATAGGTTTTTTTCTATTTGTATTAAGCCCCAGAGGCAATGTCAGTGCAGCTGTGATTATCATCGTCCAATCTGTATGCCTCAAAATAAGCCTTTTATACAACATCAAACAACTGCAGTGATCGATTGATTCAGTCACGGCCAAGTCTTAGTAGTCCAGGGGTAAAACTAGAGGAAAGCATCACTGTAAGTCAATCAGATATAAAACATTTAATAGAGAAGAGGTGATATAGCTGAGCATTCATATAAAAAGTATGATGGTCGACATATTACAGCAATAAACTACATTGAAGAAACACATTTTAAATGGTACCATGTTGCAAAGTAGTAACAAAATTTATCATGTGATCAGTGTTTAGAAAGGAGGGGGAAATATAATTTTTTGTTTATTTTCATTTTCTAGTGTGTATTAAAATATCCCAACTACCATTTTTTTTTAGATCAGTGGACATTATTAAATTATTTCAGCTCCTATCCATGCATATTGGGTGGGGCTAATAATAATACATATAAGTGTGGACATACTTGTCCATTGTCACCCCCTCTGGGTGGCTAGGGTTACCCAAACCCCTAGCCAACTCCCAATAAAAATACTGCCTACTTCCTCACCCTAATCTTCTTTTCTTGAGCCCCCAAATACCTGTCTCAAGTATAAAAAAAGACCAGATAACAAAAACAAAAAAAGTGCAATGAATTAACAAATAGATTCATATGAGCCCTTTGAGAGCTTTAGGTACAGAAGAAGTGAACTGTGTTAAGTATGGTAGCCTAAATTGAAAGTGGGATCATATCTGGGTAGCACTGAAGCATCATTGCTTGTATTACAGCCTAGGACTAATGCAGACAGAATCAACACTTATGCATTTTTAATTTCAATGTCATTCAACCAAGACAGCATTGATTCGACAAAAAAAACTGTGGGTGGTTAGCAGAGCATTTTTACTCTTTGTGCTGTCTCTGCCAATACCATTGCTAAGATGGTAGCAGTAACAGGTTCTATCCTCCAAAGTACAGAAATATCTGTTGTACCTCAAAAGTATACTGTTCTAACCGTTGAAGAGCCTATTGTGTGCTAAATGATAAGCAATTGTCAGGAAGGACAAAAATCAAGTTTGTTTTGTAGAAGGCTAATGATAGAAATATATATTTATCTATCATCATATTAATCCACATCCTTGGCTGAGCCTTCTCTAAGCTGTTTTTCACAGTAGACATGTGCAATCAGTTTTGTATTAAATCGAAAGCGTCCGAATATCTCAATATATATTATATATATGATATGAACAAACTACCTACACTACCTTTTTAATGGGTGTGAAAAAGAGCTAAAATACAAAGAACAGACAGTGGGGTCTGAATCATAACATTCTACAGAAAAAGAATCACCATGCCCCATAGCCTTCTCTATCATAAACATATCCAGTTTCTTTTTTTTTTTTTTTTTTAAACCATCATCATCAGGCATATTATACTCAATGACAGATAAACATAATAATATCTAATATTCCACTTTGTCAGCAAGTCTCCAGACTCTAAACCTCCCCTAGTGCCTACAATATTATCATTTCTCAGTCAGTCTATCTAATATATATGTGCATGGGAGTGCTAAATTGTACCTATAAACTCCTGAATAGCAATAACGTGCAGAATAACAAGGAATCCGGTTATCTTCTAAACTTGGAATAGCTTATTACACTTGTCAGAATATCACAATCAATAGACACTACTCACTTTACCTTTAATACTAAAACTAGATTATATAACAGGGAATTATCTCATATCTATTTTAACATCTTTCTCTTTATCAGCCTATATAACTTCCTTCGCCTTCCCTTTCAAACCACCAACCACACATCTTTAAACACATAGGCAAAATTTAAAATTGCTATATTATAGAGATAAATATAATATGTTTCTATACAATATAGTGATAATACAATTTGCTTATTTATCCCTTACAGACACATGACATAACTATTCCACCATGTATGTTCTTCTTTTACGGAACCATGATGGAATAATTCTGTCATGCTCTATTTTACCAGCAGGACTATGTTACCATCAGGACTGTATTTTCCTGGCAACAAGGCAATGCCAGGGCTACCCTCTATCAGCTAGGACCATGTTTAGTGGCACAGATGAGCTGCATGCAGCGCTCAAAATAAATGCTGCATTAAAATCTTTCAATAGGGATTTAATTCTCCATTGACTGCAATGTGGTGTGAGTGGGGTTAAATCCCTGCTCACATCAGTCATCCCTTGGGTTTTTCTACTGTCAGCTACGGCCATTTTAGTAGGCCCAGACTAACAGATTAGCTGTATGCAGCGCTCAAAGTAAACACTGCATGCAGCATTTAAAATGGGGATTTAAATCAAGCGCTAACTGGGTCTCCCCACTGCAAGCTCTGGAGATCTTTAAGTCTTTGTAGACATGCCGATAAACCATAAACAGGGCTCAGAGTGAGCACTGTTTACAGCCATTTAAATTATTTAAATGCATTGAGAACACTGTGGTTGACCTATTGCGCACAGCTATGGTGATTTTTCTAGAGCAACTTTTGCATGGGAGACTTCCATCTTCTGAGTAGACCTTGACAGGATTTCCCTGCATGCCCACATACCATTTGGATTGATTCTGGTTATTGCCAGTTACCCAGCAATTATCACAGTGTAATGGCATTGCAACATTTCCAGTATTACAGGTATCTGTCACACAACATTCCAACATTTTAGCTTAGAATTCCCTTTTCTAATATCAGTACTGATATTAGCAGAGGGAAATGCTTGGTATTAGTATTGAATTAAGGATTAGTATCGAGTTTATAATTAGTATTAGGTTTTGGATTAGATTTAGAGTTAAGTTTAGGATTAGGTTTTAGATTAGGATTTGGATTAGAGCTCAGATCATGATTAGGACTAGGACTAAGGCTGGCAAGGGAATCCATGTACTGAAATCAGCAAGGATATTCTTCTTCTGACATCTTTCTAACGCTATTGTGATGGTGAAAATTAAAGGTGCATTCCACTGCCCAAAATATTTTTTTTTTTTTAAAAATGAGGACACACACTTCACACATAAATTGAAAACAAGAGGAAACACGTTTCACAAATAAGGTATTTCAGCAACCTGAAGTGCTTTAGGGGTCTGGAGGGTGCCTTTAAGATTAGGATTAAGTTTAGGATTAGGGTTATGATTATGATTGGGGTTAGGTATAGAATTAGACTTCAAGTTAGGATTAGGGTAAGGTTTATTATTAGGATAATAGTTAGATTTAGGATTAGGATTTGGTTTTAAATTAGGCATAGAATGAAGATAGATACTTTACAAAGAAAACATATGCGGTCTTGTATTAAGGAGATGTTGCTAACTATATTTGGAATATTTTGTTTACATTGGAAATCATAAGATTTTTTATGAAAAACTGCAAAAATACAACATGTAAAAATAAAAATATACCAGAAACTGAAAAAAAATGGTGAAAAAAATGTCACCTTGTTATACCTCAAAACATATTATTTGAGAGTTCCCATGGTGTCCATATCTGCAAATGATATGCATTTATGGGGTGATTTAGATATGGGAGATAATAAAACAGAGGCGGCTCTAGACTTTATGAGGCCTTAGGCGAAACGCAAACATGAGGCCCCACTAACAAAAAAGTGTCACATATACACATTGATGCACTGTCTACCTGTGTATGTGCCTGAGAGTGTGTCTGACAGAGAGTATCCTTGTGTGTGCGAATGTATGTCTCTGTGAGCATGTTTGCGTTTTTTTCTGAGACCCTATGTGTATGGGGTAGCTGATGTTGAGAGGGTTGCGGGGGGTGTGATGGTGAGAGGGAGCGGGGGGTGTGATGGTGAGAGGGAGCGGGGGGGTGTGATGGTGAGAGGGAGCGGGGGGGTGTGATGGTGAGAGGGAGCGGGGGGTGTGATGGTGAGAGGGAGCCGGGGGTTGATGGTAATGTGAGAGGGAGCGGGGGGTGATGGTAATGTGAGAGGGAGCGGGGGGTGATGGTAATGTGAGAGGGAGCGGGGGGTGATGGTAATGTGAGAGGGAGCGGGGGGTGATAGTAATTTGAGAGTGAGAGGGGGTAATGTGAGAGGGGGGTGATGTGAGAAGGAGGGGGTGATGGTGAGTGGGGGAGGCTGAGGGTGGTGACGGAGGGTTATGCTGAGGGTGGTGATGCTGAGGGTGGTGGGGGGTGATGCTGAGGGTGGTGGGGGGTAATGCTGAGGGTGGTGAGGGGTGATGCTGAGGGTGGTGAGGCGTGATGCTGAGGGTGGTGATGCTGAGGGTGGTGGGGGGTGAGGCTGAGGGGGGTGATGCTGAGGGGGTGATGCTGAGGGTGGTGATGTTGAGGGTGGTGGTGGGTGGTGAAGCTGAGGGTGGTGAGGGGTGATGCTGAGGGTGGTGGGGGGTTATGGGGGATGGTGAGGCTGAGGGTGGTGGGGGGTGAGGCTGAGGGTGAAGGGGTAATGGTGAGGGTGGTGGGGGTGAGGCTGAAGGTGGGGAGGGGTTATGGGGGATGGTGAGGCTGAGGGTGGTGGGGGGTGAGGCTGAGGGTGGGGAGGGGTTATGGGGGATGGTGAGGCTGAGGGTGGGGAGGGGTGATGTTGCTGGGGTGAAGCTGAGGGTGGTGGGGGGTGAGGGTGGGGAGGGGTGATGGTGGTGGGGGGTGAAGCTGAGGGTGGTGGGGGGTGAGGCTGAGGGTGGTGGGGGTGATGGTGGTGGGGGGTGAGGCTGAGGGTGGTGGGGGTGATGGTGGTGGGGAGTGAGGCTGAGGGGGGTGATGGTGGTGGTGGGGGGTGAGGCTGATGGTGGTGGGGGGTGGTGGGGGGGTGATGCTGAGGGTGGTGGGGGTGATGGTGGTGGGGGGTGAAGCTGAGGGTGGTGGGGGGTGATGGTGGTGGGGGGGTGAGGCTGAGGGTGGTGGGGGGTTATGGGGGATGGTGAGGCTGAGGGTGGTGAGGCTGAGGGTGAAGGGGTAATGGTGAGGGTGGTGGGGGTGAGGCTGAAGGTGGGGAGGGGTTATGGGGGATGGTGAGGCTGAGGGTGGTGGGGGGTGAGGCTGAGGGTGGGGAGGGGTTATGGGGGATGGTGAGGCTGAGGGTGGTGGGGGTGAGGGTGGGGAGGGGTGATGGTGGTGGGGGGTGATGGTGGGGAGGGGTGATGGTGAGGGTGGTGAGGGGTGATGGTGGTGGGGGGTGAAGCTGAGGGTGGTGGGGGGTGAGGCTGAGGGTGGTGGGGGTGATGGTGGTGGGGGTGAAGCTGAGGGTGATGGTGGTGGGGAGTGAGGCTGAGGGGGGTGATGGTGGTGGTGGGGGGTGAGGCTGATGGTGGTGGGGGTGATGGTGGTGGGGGGTGAAGCTGAGGGTGGTGGGGGGTGATGGTGGTGGGGGTGAGGCTGAGGGTGGTGGGGGTGATGGTTGTGGTGGGGGTGAGGCTGAGGGTGGTGGGGGTGATGGTGGTGGGGGTGAGGTTGAGGGTGGTGAGGGTGATGGTGGTGGGGGGGTGAGGCTGAGGGTGGTGGGGTTGAGGCTGAGGGTGGTGGGGGGTGATGGTGGTGGTGGGGGGTGAGGCTGAGGCTGAGGGTGGTGGGGGTGATGGTGGTAGTGGGGTTGAGGCTGATGGTGGTCGTGGGGGGTGAGGCTGAGGGTGGTGGGGGTGATGGTGGTGGGGGGTGATGGGGAGGGGGAGGGGGAGCCTACCTTCCCTTGGTGGTCCAGTGGGCTCCCTGGTGGTCCGGTGGCCA
Source organism: Pelobates fuscus (assembly GCF_036172605.1). NCBI lineage: Eukaryota > Metazoa > Chordata > Amphibia > Anura > Pelobatidae > Pelobates > Pelobates fuscus. Next base: position 85,891,243 of record NC_086320.1, read on the forward strand.
CTGCTCACGGTCTGCAGCTCCTCAGAGCTGCAGACCGTGTAATCTCGCGAGATTTCAGAGCGTTGCCGTGGTAACCCGCGGCAACGCTCTGATTGGCCAATTCTCGCAAGTCACATGGTCTGCAGCTCTGCACACTGCGGAGCTGCAGACCAGTGCCTGCGATGGTGGCCGGGCAGCCAGGAGGGGCCTCGCACCCGGCGGCATACCGGGCAAGCCGCCGGGCCCCCTCCTGGTGTCAGGTCCTCGGTCACTGACCGAGGACCTGACACACTCTGCCAACAGGCGGTTTAGGCGGCCGCGAGGCCCCAGCCAGCGCGAGGCCTTAGGCGGCCGCCTAAACCGCCTAATTAGAGAGCCGCCTCTGTAATAAAATGATCTAAAATACACTGTAATCCCATCTTCAATTTGCCATATTTTTTAAAAACTACATTGGATCCAGTATAGGTTCAGCCTTGTATTTTCACAAGAACTTTACAATGGTTTGCAAATGGGGTCATTCTGTACTGATGAGATATAACACAATTTAGTGATTTTTTTTACAGTAGCACAAATCAAATTTACAAAATAAACCACTAAATTGCAATGTGCATATAAAAAAAATATAAACTTTGAAAGAAACTCTTGCAAAATTATATGTACAGTATGTTTTAAAATATACCATATGACATACCCAGTGGTGTGCACTTTCACACATGGTATGCATTTAGTGGGTAGTTTGACCTATCAAACTGCTACACTACCCCAAAAAGCAGAATAAGCCCAAAATTCTGTTAGAATTCTATCCGATTTATAAATATTCAAACTGAAATAGTCATGTCTCTTATAGGACAGTGTAGCTTCACAACATATCATCAAATGCATACATAAGGGGTAATGTTTGATTCAGAAGAGTTTGTGGGTTTTTATCATAGGGGCACATACCAAATTTGCTAAATGCCCAGCAAAAAATGTCATGTGTATGAAAAAAAATGCTAAAAAACTATATTTACATTAAAAAAACCTTGGCTATTAACCTTAAAAGAAAAAACACAAAAATCTAAAATTCACATTGAAATTGTATTTTATTCCTTATATTGTGTGACCTTTAGGAACTAAAAATGAACTGAAATCAGACATATGATGTACTTTGTAAAGCAGGACAAATATAGGAATTATTTTTCTTATGCTGCACTGATTATGCACACATTATTATTGCCATAACTGTGAACAAAAATAGTATTTTTGGTTTGATAAATGAGAATCTATGTAAGTATAAAATCACATCAATAAGTGAATAAAATAGTAAAAATAGTGAGAGCACACAAAATAAAATAAAATAAGATAAAATAAAAAATAACAAATTTGTTACCCCTATGTTCAATTAAAATCCTGTAAAAGATAAAATCAGGAAAAAATACATAGGGTAATAACGTACAGATAATTAATGTATTATTTAATAAATGTACAAACTCACATATTTCTGAGCCACTTAAAATAAACGCTGGCTCAGACTAAGAGCGTTGGACAGATGGTATTGTAGTAGCTGAAGTTAAGTGCCAACTGCTTACTCGTCCCTTCTTTCAAGAATCCCAGGATGCAGGATCTTAATTTAAAAAAAGGTTTATTTTCAAAGTAAAAACAGCAGCAAAAGTAAAAATCAGCAGTCACACTGTCCGCACACTGACGCGTTTCAGCCGAAGCTTTTATCAAAGTGTAAGTCCATTCAGTCCGTTCTTAGTTTAAATAAGAGCCTTTTCGCGCCCTTTTCCCAATCGGCAATAAACTCCTCCCCTTCAGATTAGATGCAGCCGACAATCGGGCATCCTTGCATCCGTAGTTACCTTCTTTTACTTTCGCATTCGTCATGATGACGTGGGGGGGATCTGTTCACTTATGCCGATCAGACTTTAATGTTGCAGAGAAAAAACTCTGCTACAAAGTGCAACATACATATTATCTGTTCTATCAATTGGAAACAATATTACAACAAAATCAAATATTTGGATACATTAAAAGCTGAAGATTCTCCTTCCTATAATAACACACAAGAAAAATCAGTGGGAAAAAAGAATAAAAAAACGATATAAAACGTATTGGTCCATTTTAGAGCAAAGTAATATAGGAGGAGTAGAAACAGATATAAAACAGCAGTCAAACATCATGCACAATACTTCATTATGATTATTTTCTACACATATTGATATATATAACACATCTATATATGCATAAAATAGAGGTGGATATTTCCTAAAAATCTATATTGTTACTAACAATATAAAAATTAATGTCTAAAATAAAATTAAATACATTTATTAGAAATTTTAAAAAATCTTTTAAAACTCCTTAAAATTAAATATAGGTATTTATCTCAAAATCCACATTAAGTCCCCTCGGTGTGAGTGTGTCTGAGTTAAAAATCCATCTCATTTCGGTCTTGCTTAGGAGACTATCTTTTTCTCCACCTCTCCAATGTATTTTAACATGGTTTATTGCAAAGAACTCTAAGCAAATAGCATCTCCGTTATGTTGTTCCATGAAATGTTTGGACACACAATGATTGGGGAATTTCCTTTGGATGTTGTATATATGCTCCCTAATCCTTGTCTTCAATGGGCGTGACGTCTTCCCCACATATTGAAGTCCACAAGGACAGGTTAGCATATACACAACATCCACTGTATTGCAAGTAATAAAATACTTTATTTCAAATTCTTTTTTAGTATAAAAAGAGATAAACTTAAACATTCTCCTCTTATTCCCAGTTCTTATCTTACACCCTCTACAATTCCCACAATAAAAGAATCCTTTTTGTTCTCTTAAGAAATTGTTAGGGCATTCTGTTTTTTTCTTTATCTAAGAAGCTACTAGTTAGAATTTGTCTAAAATTCCTAGCTCCTCTGAAGATAAGTCTTGGTTGATCACCTATTAATGGACGTATTTCATCATCTATACTTAAGACATGCCAATTTTTCTTAATAATTTTGCGAAGATTGTGATTATTGGAATTAAAATCAAAAATTAAAGGGATAGTTTTTGATGTTTCTTCATTGATTTTTTTATCTTTATATTCCAATATTTCTAACCTATTTTCCTCCTTCACTTGTTCATAGGCTTTCTCTAAAAATCTTTTATCATACCCTTTTTCTAAAATTTTAGCTTGATTATCGAAGTCTCGTTCTTCCTTGCAATTCCTTTTTAACCTTAAAAATTGCCCTTTCGGAATATTTGATAACCATGGTTTAAAATGACAACTACTAAAATCGATAAAACTATTAACATCCACAGATTTAAAAAAATCTGTTTTATCGATTTTTATCGATTTTTTATTTTATCTTATTTTATTTTGTGTGCTCTCACTATTTTTACTATTTTATTCACCTATTTATGTGTGGTGGAGTGACCCGCATAGGTGATTGTAGCACTCTGTTGTTTATTGTGTTTTAACCTAATATACACACTATTTTTATTGTCATAAAATCACATCAACTTACCGGCACTTGAATCCCCAAAAGTGGGACACCAGGGAACCCAAAAATCAGGTGAGACAGGACCCAAAGATTAGGAGGACCCCAAAAAAACTTTTTCAAGTCAGTTTTATGATCTCAGCCGCTCTCTGACGATCAGCAACAAAGCTGCCCGATTTTGAAAAAGCCTTCAAAATTTTTAGAAAACCAAATGGCAGAGAGGCAGAGAACTTCAGCACTGGAACACAGAGTTTGGGATTAACCCCTTAAGGACCAAACTTCTGGAATAAAAGGGAATCATGACATGTCACACGTCATGTGTCCTTAAGGAGTTAAACCATTCCAGAAAACTTTAACCCCTTAATGTGAGCCCGCACCAGGGACCTCCTTGTACCACAACAATTTTATTTTAATTAAGTTGTGATGTTGTCTAAACTGTCATATTTACTATGTTGGTGCAAGCCCAATATTAGTATAAGGAAATTGAAAACCTTTGCTATGTCGCTGTTGGTGGCATATCTACTAAGCGACTGCTCAGTGACACTAAAAACTTCCAGTAGCTGCTCACTGTAACTATCCACCACCTCTCCAACACCATCTACCCATAGGCAGCATGTGAGGTCTGGTGACATAATAACCAGGGGGCAAAGAAGAAAGAATCACAGGCACTCCGAATTCAAGCCGAAGCTTTTTCTTTTTTTCTTTTTTTTCAGACTATACCCGCCTCTTTGTAAATTCAGATATATCATCATATATGGCCAGGTATCTTAGTCATCATGGACGTTTGCTGGCTCGTCTCTACCTAAAAAAAAACAATTAACTATATGACCCAGATTGAACTTTTTTCTTTCCCCTCTCCTTCATCCTCCCTCTCCCTCTCCCTCTCCCTGCCTCTCTCTCTCCTTCCTTTCCTGTTGCCTATTGTTATTCATTGGAGGGAATTCCAACATAGAGAAAGGAGGAGAGGAGAGAAGAACCAGAAGAAAAGTGAAAGAAAGTAAAGTAAAACTGCCAAAAACAAAAGAAAAAAAATCCTAACCCCATTCATACTCCCATTCACACCATACCTTACTGCTACCTTTTTTATTTTTATTTTTTTCCATTTTCTTTTTGAGGAGATATCTACTATTTTATTTTATTTATTTCTTTATTTTCTTTATTTTCCTTCTCAGCTTTTTCCTCTTTCTTGTGTCCTTCTTTTTATTTATTTATCCTTTTTCTTTTCTTTTTTCTAGCTTACTACCAAGTCAGTTCGGTCTCTAGTTTCTCCAAATTTTTGAGCCAATCTTCCCACTTATCAAGTTCTTTATATTGGTTTTTAATTTTGTTCATCCCTATTTCCATTTGAATCTGGTATTTTAATTGCTGAATAAGCTGTGTCTTTGAAAATATTTGTGTATTTTTCCAGTTCCTAGCAATAATGATCTTTGCTGCTATTAGGCAATGTGTTGTCAAAATTTGGTTCATTCTACTAAGAGCGGGCCACCTTATATGTAGTAACATAATATCTGGAGTGACTTTTATTCCTACTCCATTTAGACTGTATAATAGTGAGTTAGTCATAAACCATATGGGAGTTACTATTTTACAACTCCACCAAATGTGGAGATAATCTCCTTTCTCTTTTCCGCATCTCCAGCAAAAATCATTGTTATTATTAAACATTTTCGATATTTTTGAAGGCACCAGATACCAATTATTAATCACTTTAAAGTGAGTTTCCAACAGAGAGAGACAATGTACATATTTATTTGTTTTTGATATAGCATCGAACCATTCTTCTAATTCTATAGAGCATTTCAGAGTTTTTTTCCCAGCTTTTTATTGCCGTTGGGTGGTTCTCTATTTTTATTGTATCGCCTAATTTTGTGCATTTAGCAAAAAGGTTTTTAGAATCTTTTTTAGAGAATATCACTTTTAAAGCATTATATGATTCTCCGCTGTTTATAAAAATTTTATGCTTCAAATAATTCCTAACTCTCAAATAAGAGAAAACCTCTCTATCTGGGAGGAGAAATGTCCTTGTCAATAGCTCGAAAGTCTTTAACTCACCATTCAGCATTAAGTCTTCGACCTTCCTGATATTTACATCTCTCCATACCTTTAATGAGATATTACTTATATCTATTTCAAGACTCTCTATATTTTGAAAACCCAGAATCTTATTTTTAATATCTGCTTTCTTCTTTATTTTTTCCCATATAGGAATAATTTGATTCAGCACAAATGATAATGAGCTGTCGTATACTTTGTTATTCCATATGATGTTAGATAAGTTTTTGGATTGGCATAAATCTATTTCTATCCTCCCCCAAGCCTCTTTTAGGTATATCTCCCTTTGTAACATTGCAATATGGTAAATTATTCCGGCTTCATAAAATCTTTCAATGTCTGGGAAACCTAGTCCCCCTTTGTCTATATTACAGCTCATAGTTTTTAATTTGATTCTAGGTTTTTTTCCCCTCCACACAAAATTGGCAAAAGAAGATTTAATCATTTTTATCCAAGATATAGGAATAGATAATGGTAACATCCTGAATAGATAGATCCACTTAGGGAGCACATAATATCTCAGAGTATTAACTCTGCCCCACCACGATATCTCTACCTGGCGCCATTCCTTTAAATCTTTATTTGTGTTTTTCAAAAGATGAATAAAATTAGATTCCATAATTCTTTCTAATTTTTTATTTATTCTTATCCCCAAGTAGATAAATTCTTCTGGTTGAGCAAAATTATATTTATTTTGTAGTTTGATTATCTTATCTGAAGATAAATTCCTATACATTGCGGTAGATTTAGAGAGGTTCAATTTATAATTAGATACTTTACTGTATTGTTCTATATCTGTTATAACATGTGGGAGGGATTTTTCTGGGTCGGCAACATATAAAAGAGTGTCGTCCGCGTACAAAGAAATCTTTAAGTCCCCTTTTGAAATTGGTAGGCCCTTGATTAAAATATTTTGTCTAATTTTTGAAGCAAAGATTTCTACCGTTATAACATACAGAATTGGCGACAGAGGGCACCCTTGTCTTGTGCCATTTTCCAGGCTAAACCAGTTTGAACATATGTTTTGGCCTATGGACCTTGCCACTGGCTTCTTGTACAGGGAGCCTATCGCGTCCGATACCCATCCTTTAATATTAAAAGCCTCCAGAGCTTTAAACATGAATCCCCAACTGACCCTGTCAAACGCTTTCTCTGCGTCTAATGACAGGATCAGGAGGGGATTACATGTCTTGTCAGACAGGTCCATTGAGTCTAATAGCCTTCTGATATTGTTTCCTGAGTTTCTACCAGGAACGAATCCAACCTGGTCTGAGTCAATAATTTCAGGCAACACTACTTTTAATCTTTTTGCAATAATTGTAGCAAAGATCTTGACATCCACATTTATCAACGAGATCGGTCTGTAACTTTTAACATCTGTTGCTATTTTGCCTGGTTTCAAAATTGGTAAGATGTTGGCTCTTAGCATCTCTTGTGGAAATGCTCATTTTTTACAGCCTCATTAAAAGATCTTGTTAGTGGCTCAACAATTATATCTTTCATTAACTTAAAAAACGTATTACTAAAACCATCAGGTCCTGGAGTTTTATAATTAGCTAAATTATTTATTGCCTCAATTACTTCTTCTTTAGAGATGTCCTTATTTATTGAGTTTAGCTGGTCTGGAGATATTTTTGGTAGTTCAAGATCTTTTATATAATTATCTATGGATTCGTCCGTAGATCTATCTGGCAGATTATAGAGTGATCTATAAAATTGATTAAAGATCTCTCCAATTTCGTTTGGGGCTCTATATGTATTACCTTCATGAACAATTTTATCTATACGATTATCTGCCAGTCTCTTTTTCAATTGATTTGATAGAATTTTATCTGCTTTATTTTCTCGATAATAATATCTGATTTGTAATTTAATCATTTTCTTTTCTATATTTGCTGATATTTTTTTCTTAATAATTTGTTTGAGATTAGCAATCTTTAATTGTCCTTCTTTATCTGGATTTAATTTATATTCTCTGAAGACTTTATACAATTGAATATATAATTCTGACAGACCCGGTCCTTCTTTTTTCCTAACTCTACTCTTAATATTTATACATTGTCCTCTAATGGAGGCTTTATATGTACACCAAGTATTTAATTCTGAAGTGTCCTCTGGTCTATTATCTTCTAAGAAATGTTGTGACCATAATTTTAATGAATTCAAGTTTTCGATGCTATATAATATTGAATCGTCTAATTTCCAAGTGGTTCTAGGATAGGGATGTATCCCATCCTTTATATCCATTATAACGATATTATGATCTGACCAAATCATTATATTTATCCGTATATCTATTACTTTATCTATTATTTTAGGATCTCCTAGAAAAAAGTTGATTCTTGAATGAGTATTATGCGGCCAAGAATAGAATGTATAATCTTTTGCAAGGGGGTTCCTGACCCTCCAAATATCATAAAGATTGTTTTTCTGAATTATATTTTGGAAGGTACTAGCGTTTCTCAGGGCATTTTTATCCACAAAAATCTTGTTATTATTAGATTTATCCAACTCGATGTCAAAAACACAATTAAAATCTCCCCCTATTACCACACATCCCATAGCTACTCTTTCTACACTTTCTAATATATGAGAGAACAATCTCATCGGATTTACATTCGGTAAATATACGTTCACCACTGTATATAATTCCCCATTAATTTCGCAGATCAATATTATAAATCTGCCCTCTATATCAATATCCCTATATTTAATTACTACTTGGAGTGATTTGAACAAACCTATAGCCACACCAGCTTTTTTTTTCATCTTTCTTAGAGGCGGTCACTATTAGAGGAAAGTTATTGCCAAACCATCTGATCCTATCGCCTAAGATCCAATGCGTCTCTTGTATCAAGAATACTTGAATTTCCTCTGTCATTAAATACTCTCTGAAGGCCACTCTCTTATGTGGGATATTTAAGCCCTGTATGTTAATTGTAGCAAATTTTACCATATTCTATTCTGGTTCGCTATCTATTAATCTTTTCCTCAAAAAAATTCTATAAACCCGTAGCACTAAACCTTTCATACTCATTGTCCAATCACACACAATCATACTAACTTTTTTACTGTGGTCTCTAATTATAAGGGACTGTCTTCTGAACATACTTGGTTGCCTTATCAAGGCAATCACTAAGTTCTACTTAGAACTTATGGGCGGACTACGTTGGACTACTGTGGTGGTGTGGGGAAAAGGAAGGAAAGAGAGGAAAAAAAAAGTCTAAATATTTGCCTATATCTTGGTAATTTATTCTATTTCAATCTTATTCGTGTGATATTCTTTCTTAACTTCTTATAGTGCCTATATCCTTTTATTTAAGTGCTCCTTGTTAATCTAAATTACTCATACATACTATTCGTAAATTTACCATAATTCTACTTGTTGTTGGGGGGTGTAATTAATGTGATACATCTCGTTTAATCTCTGTCATCACTCTCTGTTTATCACTCTCTGTTTATACTTGCTAAATTGAACAATATATGAGTGTACCAATAACTTCAGGTTCCCCTTGCTTCTATGTGTTAGCTCAATTATTCTGTTTTAGTGATATTTGTTCTATACTCATCTATATACATGTGGGTATCTCAAAAAATTACTTAACATGCCCTCCATCCTTGGTGTTTCAATTTACATCCACGCACCTTACTTAGTGTGGCTTCTTATATAGGAGATAAAAAAAAACAGTTTATAACTAAATAGCAACTCTCATTTGTTTTCCCTTTCCTTCTCTCTCTTCTCTCTACCCCCTCATCCTCCCACCCTTCTTGCTTTATCCTATTGCGTCAACTTCTTATCTTTTAACCAAATAACAGCTTTTTCTACTGAGTCTAGGACCACTAGCTGATCATTTATATACAATCTTATTGCAGTGGGGAACCCCCATGTATATTTGATCTTCTTAGCTCTCAGAATTTCTGTGACCGAGGTGAATGCTTTCCTTTGCATTCTGGTGAAATAGGATAAATCTGAGAATACAATTATATCATTAAATTCTTCACCTAGTGGTTTCCTGACTCTGCTTACTTTTAAAATTTCCTCTTTGAATTGGAATGATTGAAAACAGCAGATTATATCTCTTGGTTTTGTTTCTGGAATATTTTTAACTCTGTACAGTCTATGACACCTTTCTAGGGAATGAATGAATTTCTCTTTCTCTATCCCCCAGGCTTTCCATAAATTATCCAGAAATTCTGGAATCTTATCCTGGGTGATTTTTTCTGGGATATTTCTTAATCGCAAGTTATTTTGTCTAGAGCGATCCTCCAGATTGCCTACTTTTAATTTTTAATTTTTAATTTTTTTTTCCATATGGGTATGTTGGTCTTTCATTAATTTCTCTTGAAATTCCAGACAGTTTATTTTTTCTTCAGCCATATTTGTTTTCTCAGTTTCACTTGATTTAGAATCTCCTCTGAGTTCTGATTTATTTGCTTCATTAATATATCTGACTGAGAGTTTAGACATCTCTCCAAAAATTCTGCCGAAATTTGATTATTCACACAGTTTTCTGAACTGTTTAGTGTCTGGTCTAATCTTGAAGTTGTTAAAACATCCTCTTCTGCTTTTTTTTTTACTTTCTGGTGAAAAAAAATGAATTACTTCTCTTCCTGTTTTAGGATTTTTCTTATCCCTTTTTACAGTGACTTTCTCCTGTATTTTAGAAGCCATCTCTGCATTAGACTTCTACTATATAAGTCTGCTATTTAGCAAATCAGCAAGAAAAGTGGGAAGGATACAACAACAGAAAAAAAAAGAATTTGCCAGCTTATAGCGGAGGAGAGAAAATAATAGTTGGGATCTTTATATAGCTTATACGGGTTTGGGGCCGGTCCACTCGTTACTAAAGTAATAGCTCTATTTGGCTACTGCCTACAACTTTATGACTTTCGAGAGTGATATTCAGAGTATTATTCAGTGCTGTTATGACTCCTTCCATACACTCTATATTGCACTTATCTGCTGGAGTAGTGTCGGCGTTTTCACTTGCCCTCCCCCTTTCCTCTGTAATTTTTCTCCGTGATGTGTCTCCGAGTTGCCGGACACCCTCTCACAGTTTACACCCTCTCACCCTCTCACAGTTTACTGCTCGGCGTTGCTGGGTATTATTCTCCACGTAGGTCCTCTCCGAACTTCCCGCCACGCTCACCCACTGTAGACCTTCATAGCACCGCCCTATCGAGCGCCCGTGCGTAGCGTACCTACGTCATCATCGCGCACCCCCCCCGTGTGAAAAATACCTCTACGGTCGAAACATTGCGTTGCATTTTGTTACAATAAAACTGCCTGCGGCTTGAATTCGGAGTGCCTGTGATTCTTTCTTCTTTGCCTATTATTCTCGGATTGCTGGTCCTGATCCGGAGCACCCGTGGCCGCTGGGAATGTGCGGCCGCTGGGAAGTGCGGTTCCCACTATCTACTCTGCATAATAACCAGGGAGGGCATAATGTCCCTTACCAACCCCCAACCATGGACAGAAGGTGGGTGCTATTTATTTTATAATCATGGAGGATCTAATGTCTACCTGAATTGTTCCAGTTCTGGCCATGTGCTGCTATACATACACATTATTATGGAATTCAGCCAATAAAGTAGGCAAATTTGATTTTTTCCAGCGCCATCTATATTCCTTCCTTCAGTAGTACCACTTATCAGGTGCAGTTGCTACATGATTATTGTATGCAATACATATATTCTTTGGTATATTGGTACATAATGAACTTAGCAACCTGGATTATTCCAATTCTGACCAGGACGTTAAACATACAAATGTGTTTATTTAAACTTCCCAATTGAAGATAAAAATAATGCATTATGGGTGGCAGGACTTGACTTCCATACTGGATGAATACATCTTGCCTGAGCTTTGTGTAGAAGCCCTACAAAACCTTATTTAATCATAAAAGATCACAAGAAGTCCAAGCATTATAACCTCCAGAAACTCTCGGCTCTCAGGCTCTCCAAACATATATCTAGATATCAGCAGTATGCATCTTGGTCAGCGCAAAGAAAAGGTAGAAATAAGGTCTACACGAGGGCCCAGGTATAATTGAGGCAGCTGATCTTTCTGCCCAATGTTGCTTTGCAATCTGCAGTGTACAATAGACTTCCCTATATCCCGGCATTTCAACTTACCAGCACTTGAGTAAGCTGTCTCCTGTGGGGCTACAACAGTCTGGTCACATGTTGATGGGGTGTAGTTCATGGAGACCCCAAAATCTATTCTGCTGACCTTGTCTCGGAGAGAATCTGGGGAAGCAACCCTCCTGCACCACCTGCACTCTACAAAAGTCTACACCAGAGGAGTGTGGCTTGGATGGTACTGTGCCCATGCTCACGCTCTAACATGGTGGCTTGTTGGTGGTGGCCCTGGGGCACCACCTTCCTCAGTGGGGCCCAGTGAATCCAGGGGCCTGGATATAGAACCAAGTGAACTTGTCTCGCCATTGGAAATCAGCTCGTAACCTACCTATGCCTGGGACTGCTCCAAATGTTTTAAAGGTTTGCAAGTAGTCCAGAAGCTGAGGCACATGTTGTTTTGGCTTCCTGACAAACGTTTTGTCATTTATTTATTTTTTTGCAGTTTTTTATTTAATTTACATCTGTAAGTTGCCTATAGAGTTAGCATGAATACATTAAACTGACATGAAAAGTGCAATTTATATATATAGCAATTGGTGCTCTATTTACAGTTACTAACTGTTTGATAATCACTTCATCACCACATGTATATCCACATGACTACTGTCATAGATACTTATTAGGCATCTTCTTACTAACCTAAATGTTCGTACATATTATTGTGCATGTGTTTCCTTATCAAACATATGATGACATGTCTATCGTAATTTATGTTACATTATTTAAAAAACAGGTGATAGTTAAACCCGCACAATTCAATTGTTTTCACCTTTGTTGATATACTTATTTGCTTATATATTGTACTTATGTTTTTACTATGCTGTAACCACTCAAAAAATGATTGGCAAAAGAAAAAAAAAATAATGTATTATTAACACAAATCAAGATGTTGTAGCTGTACTCCTGTAATACATGTATTGCTGTGTTCATAGATAATCCCATAACAACATTGGCTATTCAATAAGATGTTTGTGTTCTATGAAATTGTTAATATCTAGTCCAGTAAATGTGTAATATCAAAATGTGTTTTTTTAAAAAATCTTTTTTAAAACATAACTGTTTGTATCTTGTGTAACATTCCTTGTTAGAGAAATGCACCAGGACCCAAGGTGGTGTTCAATAATACAATAAAACTGTATTTCAATTATTGATGCATAAAAATGTCATGAATTATTACTTCTCATATGTAAATACATTTTGTCAATTTTTGCTTTTGGGTACTAGAATGAAACGTGTTTTTAAAAATGTCAACGTAGCACAGCAGAATAAATAAAATAAAATAAATAAAAATCACCAATGTGTACCAAGTGTACACTTCCAATTTCCTATATGCAGTGATTTCTTGTAACGTGTCACTGTACTTTGTACCTTTGGGTTTAACATCCATCTCCAAATCCTTCAAGCAATCTTGTAGAAAATGATGTCTCTACTTCAAAAGTTTTGCTGAATATATTTAACTGCTATTTCTACATAATACTTGGTCGTTCTTTGCCTCTCTACACCAGCAAGAAGAGCTTTAGGATTCTGGTTGGATTATAGCATGTTAACCTTGACCTCTTTGATACAAAAAATGTTTCTTGCATGTACATATCTGCAATTCTTCAAAGGCAGCCACAGCTTTTTCTACTTTGAGCCAGAAGCCATATCATGTTTTGCTTTTCAAAGGCTTGTTATATTTCTATTCAACATATTTTTTTATGGAAATACATTTGCTAAATATTTTAAGGTTGGGGTTTCAAAAAAAAAAAAATCCTTTTTTTTTTTCTCCATAAGCAGTTTCACACAGGCATATACTGACACTCAGTAGAAAATCTATATGTGTCAGACATTGAGCAAAAAGCAAGACAAAGGCTGTGAGTTAATTACCCATCATTTAGTGCTGCTGAGAGGAACAGATGGCAGCAACCGATATGTTAATGGCAAGGGGCAGTGATTATTTGATTTTTTTTTTTTTTACTGATTCATCAAGTCTAAAACAATATCTGCAAAAACACTCACGTTGAAAAAAAAAAATCCTTGAATCCACTAAGAGACTTAGAGCCTTAAAAATAGCAATCCTGTCATGGCACGCATTATAAAGAATATTATCTCATATATTATTATTATCATCTATTTAAATAAATGGATTCAAATGCAAACAAACATATATATATATTTTAAATACTTTTGGGCCTCTCTCTCTCTCTCTCTCTCTCTCTCTCTCTCCCTCTCTCTCTCTCTCTCTTTCTATATATATATATATATATATGATGGCCCAAAGTATGTTTACTGTTGAATCAATGGAATTCACCACAACAGATTATAAGGGTCTGAAGAATAATGGAGGGCAAATAAAATAATAATTATTGTTTACTGTCACTGTGTGATTAATTTACTGTTGTTTGTGTGATGAATCAGATATATTACTAAGTATAAATATAATAACATGTATGGAAGGTAGATAACGGTGAACAATGTATTATGGGGAAAAAACACCACATCAGGATTCTGGAGACAACACAGCAAAAAAACAAAAAAAAAAACAAAGGTTGACAGATTTATGAAACCTTCCAGAACCCAGGATTGCATAATTTTCCCTTAATACACCTTTTACCATTATTTATCTTTTGTCTGAGATGATATTTTATGGTGAGGAATAGGGGTAGTTTAATACTATGATTAAGGTTTTTGATAGGATTCCTTTAGTCTGAACTGCACCTACACATAAATATTTAATACGTGATGCGCTACCATGTTAGAACTGCCTCCATTAATTCAGCTCTTCTCTTTGTATCTTTATGCCAATAGAATCACCTTACTTACGTCTCCTCAGCTCCTCTTCTGAAATACCATTATAGGGAGAGCATTGAATTTAAATGGCAGCAGCTACAAATAGTATCTGCTGCCAGGGAACCTACGTATATATGTAATACATATACATGTGAATTGTTAATTATAGGACGATAACACCATTGTTGGGTTCTGGAGACATTCTAATAATATCCAACATTGAAGGTTAAGTGGGTTATAAAAGACACCAGGTCCTATAGGTGTCCTGAAGGTGATATTAATTATCCTTTTACATGCATTACTATTATGCAGAGTTAGTGTTAAGGCTAGAGTTAGGGTTATTGTTTTTGCTAGGTTTAGTGTTTGTAAGTGTTAGTGGAAGTGTATGCGTATAGATGAACATGTTAGCAGAAATACACATAATATTTTCAAGGTCAGAGGGATTGTGCTTTTCTGTTTTGAAATAGTCTGGCAAAGCCAAAAGCTTGTCTTTTCCTAGTGGAATGCAAAGTAATGTCTTTTCTTTACCATGAATAATATATGGATATACATTTTTCTGAATTAAAAAAAAACGAATGTAATAAGAATCCTGTGCTGTATGAATTATGTATTCTATGCATTTATTCTGTGTGTTATTTTAAAGAATGATACCATACTAAAACACAAAACATTTTGTTGAGTTTCACAGTATTTCATCATTAACTGTTTCAGTTTTATGATATTGTATTGCTCTGCATTGAAATATCAAAATGTTTAGGAACACGTGAACAATAATAGTGGAGTATAATAAGAGTTCCTATGAATTTATATAATTTCAACAGTACTATATTTATTATATCCACCAGTAGGGTGTATTATGCTCATTATTGCATAGGTTACATAATTTAGTACCAGAGTGAAGAGCAATACATTGTGTTAAATTGGTTTGAATAACTTAGGTCTTATCTACATCGTTAGCTTAATTAACAAAGATGAAGAAAAGAAACTGTAATTCAGGCTTTCCAATTCTTCACATTTGTTGCCCTATCTCAAAGAAGAAGACAAAACTAACTACAAAATTACATTTTTGCTTGGTTAAATATTACATTTATTAAATGACTTTTTATTATTGTAAGCTTAATAACACTTGAAAATATATTAAGTGCGCTAGATGATAAATGAAGAATGATACATTAAGTTATTTATGGGGGTATTTACCAGGGTTAAACTATGGTATTAACAGGGTTATTCACTAGCATGTGAACTGGTAGGAATTCAAATATAATTCAAAGTGAAATCATAGTGAATTTAAATTATCCAAATAGCAAGTATAGTCGACCTTTCCATTTAAGCCTAAAATGCTAAATTGAATTTGAATACCTGGTAGTTAATACTTTAGATAACAGATAGAGATTTTAAAGGGGAATTGAAAATTGAAAGCCAAAACAGAAGACTTGGAAAATTAATGTGATTCTTTCTAGTACAACAATTTGAAATGTTCTTATTATTCTCAGCTATTATCAGTTCAATGAACAATCCTTATAGCAACACTCCAATGGATATATATATATATATATATATATGCACTCACTCATTCACTAAACAGCAACTTCTCTCAGAGTCTCACAATGTCAATGTACCCCATTCTTGGCAGGTCCTACGGGCTTTGCACCCCTCCCTGTTAAAGGTGCCTCATTCAAGGGCCCTATTTAACCTTGACCTGCAGGAGGAGTCCCAGGAGGAGGCATTTCCCAAGTAAATGGATTAATTGCATACGAGCAGGCATTAAGTTGCTAGAGTAGGACCTGCCAAGAATGGGGTGCAATGAACAAACAAAAGGAGGAATCCGCACTCTATCTGGTCCTGGTGCATCCACACCTGGAACTGTCTAACCCCACTCCAATGGTAAAACAATAAATGTAGTCCAGGCAGTGAGGATCACTTGTGCAGCAGTTTTATTGGAAAATCAGGAAAAACACGCAATGTTTCAATCTCAACTGAGATGCCGTTGCATGTTTTTGCATGAGATTTCCTTTGCATGGTTTTTTTTTTTATTTTCAAATAAAACAACTGCACAAGTAAAGAGAGAAAGTGGGGAAAAAAACCAGTACAAGTATGAAATTTATAATGAAATACAATACAACCTGGTAATTGGACCAGGATAGTATGATCAATGTGAACCTATAATAGAAGCAGACACTACAAAGCGTAATACAATAATAGTCCCTGAAGAAGTCCACCATCCGGACGAAACGCGTTGGACACCTAATTGGAACTTTACAGTGACTTTTGTTTTTATTTGTATTTGTTTCGTTTTTAAACTTTTTTGCTGGCATTAAGAAGATCCACCTTATTGCTACCTGGTTCCACATATGTGGAGATATGCCCAGATTTGCTGCCTGTTTGTAAGTGCAACTTTAAGATATCTACTGTGATTTTACTGTACTTCACCATATGTGGCTCTCTTTCTGCATCTATTTAAGGAATCTATGAAGATCTATATGGCTGATATCCACTGGCCCTATTAATCTGTATTAATTTTTTCCCACTTTCTCTCTTTACCTTGGTTAATTTGGTGTCTGTGAGGTACACCTGGGGAACACCTAGGTTTCACGTATCTATATTACTTTAGTGTGTATATATTGTATAATTTTCACTAACTGCACAAGTAATCCTGAGTGCCTGGACTACATTTATTGTTTTAGGAATGTGGTACATGGACGTTCTGGCAGGCTTAAACCCCCTTTATATTTGCCTAGGTAAGGTGTTTTTAAATAAAACTGTTACATATTGTGAGACTTGAAATTGCTGTTTAGTGAATGAGTGAGTGCGCTGGATCTTGTATGTTGTATGAATTGACCCCAGCAGCACCCTATAATGTATGTATGTTCAGGTGATTGCAGCCTCTTGGTTTTATTAATATATATATAAAACCAAAAACTTTGTGAGGTGTTACCACTATCCCCAGACCTCTCTACAATTGGCGTAGAAGCAAAATACAAAATGCCAGTGTAGTATGTTTTTGAGTCTAGTCAATATCATCAGAACATAGAAACATAGAATGTGACGGCAGATAAGAACCATTTGGACCACCTAGCCTGCCCAATTTTCTAAATACTTTCATTAGTCCCTTGCCTTACCTTATAGCTAGGATAGCCCTATGCCTTTCCTACGCATGCTTAAACTCCTTCACTGTGTTAACCTCTACAACTTCAGTTGGAGGGCTATTCCATGAATCCACTACCCTCTAAGTAAATACTTCCAGATATTATTTTTAAACCTTTGCCCCTCTAATTTAAAATTATGTCTTCTTGTTGTGCTAGAAAGGCGCCTTGTATAGTGTCTTAATGGAACCATATCTGTGTAGTTAGGGGTCCACTGTCTAGTGTTGGTACTTGGTAAATCGCTCATATGGTTATTTAGAGTTATGGAATTCAAACAAATTACAATTTAGCTGAGAACTAGTCTACTTAACAACATACATCCCATTAGCCAGGTTTAACCTTTAGTTTTCTTACGGTTGTTACAACTTCTCATAATCTTCATTAGTATATATTGAAAGTAAACAATGAGGTGACAACTTGTCAATAAGATAGGTAAGAGGGTATGAAGTTTTAAAAAAACGGGTTCATTAAAGGATGGTTTCACACAAATCAAAATATTTCCTTCTCCTCTTGAAATAATTTTTATATGCAGTATGCCATTCTCTTTGGAACCAATTTTAAATAATCTTTTTATTACTTTATTCATAAGCTAATTATATCCTTTGGGTACAAAATTACAAATAATTCAGTATTTTCTAGTCATGAAATATACCAAATTAATCCTCTGTGGACATAGAAATTTGCTTTTTGAGTGAGTCTATTGTTTTTAAAACATTCAGAAAAGAATATAATAGGGAAAACTGAAGTGTTTAGGAGAAGAACCATACTGAGAAATGGCACAGTAAAAGGATTAAAAGTCCCTAAGGTGCCCAAAATCAGTATTCATACAAACTTCTATTTCAAATGAAAAAAAATACCGCAGAGGCACTTATGATGTCTATGAATGTGATTAGAATTATATGTAATGTACTGAGTGGTCATTAGGACAGATAAGAACTCTAATCATATGTAAATAAGCGTGAAACATATTGTTTATTACTTACATACAACCCGATATACTGTATATATGAATAAACATGTGACAGTGTTTGAATATAGGCTACTGAAAGGGGTACGGGAAATGTGCAAAATCTTTCTCCAAATGTATGTATTAGTATATTATTAAAGGGATACCCTTAGCACCAAAATAACTTTAGCTTGATGAAGTTGTTTTGATGCCCATGTGGTCTCACTGCACAATTATCTGCCATTTAGAAGTTAAATAATTTTGTTTATGCAGCTTTAGCTATGTTTCATCTGCCTGTGACTTACATGGCCTCCCTACACATTTCCTGTAAAGAGAGATCTAATGTTTAAACATCATTTATTGCATAGTGTGTTTAATTTAGGATGTTTATCTCCTGCTCTGCTAATAACCTACTATAGCCTCCTGTGTGTGATTAAAGTTCAATTAACAGAACAGGAGATACTAACTTCTAAAGTAAACACATTGTGCTATACAATCTAATGAAACCATTTTTTTTTTTATCACGGTTGTGATAGTCCCATCTGGGGACGTGTGGCTAAGGCTGCATAAACATAAACAATAGTGATTCCCTTCCCAAAATGCAGAGAATTAAGCAATGAGACTGCAGGGGACATGGTCTATATATTAACACTGCTTCATTAAGCTAAAGTTATTTTGAATCTTAGTGTTCCTTTGAATTTTGAAATTATATTGTGCACCTTGTAATTTGTGACCTGTAACTAACAAAGATTGGCATCTTAGACATATGATATACTCCATAAATCAAGACAAATAAATTTATTTATTCTGAAGTACTTTTTATTAGCTGCACAATGCCTGCCATCTAGAAACACTGACATATGCCCCATGCAAGATCATTCACGATCAAACTGTAACCGCACCCGGTACCACTATTTACCACTACAACGTCTTAAATCATAGAATTTAACAGGGCTAACCAAACAGATATCTTAGCCATAATATTATATAGCTGGTAAGAGTTCCTCTATTTAAAATATATAAATAATTGAGAATACAATATAAAATAGGGATTGTTTTAGAAGCAATAAAGTTTTGTATTTTTAAATATTTTATTAAATACAAATATAATATAGACATAAACTTAATCCATTACAATAATTTATAGCAGAGTGTATAAGATTAAAGTATATGTTTGCAATATCAGTAAAATAGAATAACATACCCTCCTGAACATGTCAACCTCTCTCAGTCATGATAAAATGGAGCAGCGTCCCTGTCTCCAAATTCTCTCCTCTGTGTCCTCATATTAATAAGTACACATATTTATACCTTAGATGTTCAATTAGGTCATTTTAGGACCTACCTTAACTTGGTAAATCTGTCAGTGTGTGTCTGTGAGTGTGTGTGTGTCTGTCAGTGAATGTGTGAGTGAATGAGAGTGTGTGTGTGCTTGTCATCACATTCCGGCTCCTAGCGCGCGAGGGAGCTGAGCAGCGACAGCTCACAAATCAGCGCTCCCTCGCCGCCCGCCTGGAGTTCAATGGGCTGCCTGCCTCGACGCTAACAAGGCAAATGCCTTGTTTGCCTCACTGGCAAACAAGTCCTGCAGGACTATTAACGGCGTTCCTGCTGTGGAAAAAGTGCAGGAACGCCGTTCCCACTCGTTCCTGCAGGACTCGAGCCCTGGTACGAATGTAAAAAACACTCATAAGAGAAACAAGCAACTTGGACAGAAATGTACTGTAGGCAAGTTGGTGGAATACTCTTGTGGAATAGTATTAACTAGAAGGTATGATTAGAACTGAGACTTCTTATCAATCTGTAGTTTTAGAACAAAGCCCACGTCATTGATGTTTCATGTGTTGTATAACCATATTGAGACATGTAAGATGTAAGCTAGAACTTTTCACAAATAATAGAATCCCACCTACATCTATTTCCTACCAAGTCGGGAAATGCTAGATTGCATTTATCCTATATTTAAAGATAATAAGTTTTATGCAAAACCGCCAATTTTATTATGTCCTCAATATGTGCACTTGTTGAGATGATCAAAGAAATTGTACAATATAATAATACCTAGGCTGATTAGTAATCAATCATCCCAGGGCTTAGCATTATCATCCGGTTCAGTTATTATATACACAAGGAACACAACTAGGGTGACAACAGTACGCTTATATATAAAAAAGCTTGCATTTGTTGTAGTTGGATGTGTGTATGAATTTTTAGACGTTGCGGTATTGATTATGTTGGAATATCACTTAACCCCTTAAGGACACATGACATGTGTGACATGTCATGATTCCCTTTTATTCCAGAAGTTAATGTATAATTCGATCAAGCATACTTAATTACCTAGTTTTTTGTTTTGTTTTTTATTTGAAAATTGTTATTGTTTTCAAGTGTCAACATTGGTGGGGAGGGGGGTACAGAAAAAAGAGAAGGGAGGGGGGAGAGCGAGGGGGGTGTCATCCAAAATATTGATCCACAACTGTTTCACATACAATATTGGTTTATTTTGTTGCTTATACAGTAATTTCTAACATGGTCGTCTACTTTACTCAATCTGTGTGTGCTCAAGACCCTTATTTAGGGTGTGTTTGTCTCCATGTGTCCCAAGCTCCCCAGGCCGCCTTATTCGTTTCGGAAGGTGGGTATATGTTGGTGAGGCGTTGTTCATATATTCTTTGGTTATCTATCTCAGAGAGGACCACCTCTATGAGAGTTGGGGCCCCTGTTTGGTGCGGAGTGGGGTCATGGGGTTCGTATTTATGCAGAAAGGATTTGAATTGCCTATAAGAAAAGTGTGATGCAAATGGAATACCGTATTCAGATTGTAGTGTGGCAAAGTCTGCGAGCGGTGTTCCCTTGTAGAAGTGTGCTAAGTTGTGGAGGCCGTGTTCGTGCCATGGTCTGCAATATGTTAAGGCCCATGTGGGTGTGGCTTTAGAGATGTGGGGGTGCGCGCTCAGTTTGGCTCTCTGTGAATCCCATGTATGCAAAAGCAATTCGGGTATGTCTTGGATTGCTGGTCTGAGAGGTTTTGGTAGCCATAGGATGTGTGAATTCTCGTATGGCTCCAGTAATCGCTTTTCAAGGGTCGCCCATTGTGGAGGGGATTGGTCTAAGAAGTGCGGTAGTGCGGATGATAGTATTGATGCATGGTAGTAAGAACGCACATCTGGAACTGCCCGGCCCCCTTCTTTCAGTGGTGCTTTTAGCAATTTCAGCACCACTCTGGGTTTCCCACCCGCCCAAATGAACCTGGTTATGTCCCTTTGGATCGCTTTGAAGTAGGATTGTGGGATTTTTAGTGGAAGACATATTGTAGCCTTGAGAGTACCGACATCTTAAGTGCAACTATTCTCTCTTTCCAGGTAAGGAAGAGAGGGTCCCAGGTCTTTAAGGTTGCTTTACACTCGTTCCAGACTTTGATATAGTTTCTGGGTATGAGGTCAATGGGTTTTCTGGTGAAGAGGATTCCCAGGTATTTTATATGGTCTTTTCTTCACTCAAATGGGTAGGACCTGCTCAGGGCTTGTATCAGGGATGTGGGGAGGCCTATCCCCATGGCTTGGGTTTTTATTGTGTTTAAGGAGTAATACGACAGGTTGCCATAGTCTCTTATAGTCTGCATAAGGTTAGGGAGGGATTCGGAGGGTTTCATGATGTAGAGTAAAATATCATCAACTAAAGCGCTAATTTTATATTCCGTATTTTTTACAGTAATGCCATGGATGAGAGGGTGTGCCCTGATGGTATGCAGGAGGGGTTCGAGAGCCAGTACTTATAGAAGGGGCGATAGAGGGCAGCCCTGTCTCATCCCATTAGAGATGCTAAAGGGGCTCGACTTGAATCCTGATTGGAGGACCTGTGCTGATGGGGCAGAGTACAAGGCGAACACCTGTCGCATGACCAGCGGGGGGAACCCATATGCTCGCAGTGTGCCCTTCAAGAATGGCCAGCTGAGGCGGTCAAACGCCTTTTCTGTATCTAGTGCAAGGAGTAGCCCGCTACCCCTATCCCTCCGGAGGCTCTCTATTAGTAGCCCTAGTTTTCTGGTGTTATCTAGTCCCTGCCTGCCCTTCACAAACCCTGTTTGGTCATCTCTTATGAGGCTAGGTAGTAGGTTGCTTATTACCTAGTTATTTTTAATACACACATCGTTGATAGTTACCTAAAAAATGTGAATGCAATTTCTGGCCGATTACAGAGGTTACATAAACCCACCTATTTATTGAACAGATGCCGCTCTTTCCATGATAAGTTTATTATAACTTAAAAATCAATCAAGTATGACTTCTTTATTTGGTCGTTTTATAAACATATTCTGTCTTTCACTGTTACCCACTAAACTATGGATACTATTTTGACTGAGTGTTCGGCTGAGATCATGGAATGACCAGTTTGCATGCTATTATGCAGGCGCTGTTCCTTCAAAAGTGCTGTTTATTACTTAGGATACCCACTGTTGGCTCATCTCTGGCAGTATGACATTGTTTCTATAGATGTTCTCTATCATTGTGCAATGCCCTGGTCTTTCCATAATAGGTGCTGGTTACTTTTACCATTATTAAAACTGTTTAGCTTTAACCTCCATTTTAAGTGTGACTTCTATCTGGCTGACCTATACACATAATCCGTTGCTCATAGTTACCCACAAATCGTGGATATAAGCTTGATCGAAATCACATGGTGCTCAGCTCACGTGTTATTATGCACAAGCTGGCACCTCCTTGAAAAGTGCTGTATATCATTACCTTTATTTCCATTTCTGTGCTTTATTTTTAACTTATTATTTTTTGCGTTTTTTTTTACTAAGGAATAAATTGAATAGTATAGTTTAGATTAGATACCGACTGTTGATACAAATCTGGCAATTTAATATTGGTTTCTTCATTGATATTTATCAATACTACCAATGCAAAATGATCATGCACAACTCTTGATCTCACAAAGGGATAAGAGTTACCTTCATTCCTCCACAATCTGGTTGGTGGATTCTTCTGTGGCGGGAGATTTAAATCTCTGACATCCGTGACTCGTCTCCCCTGGAAGAGCCATTATTTGGCAAAACGCACGTTGGGACAGCTTAGTATAGTGGTTGGCGGCTAGATTAGGGATGATGCTACGGCCTATCATTAATCTATATAGAAGCCACCACTCTATGATTTTATTATATCTTTATCTTATTTAAATTCATTTAATATTTTTCTTTTACTATCTGACAACCATGTTGATGTGGTGAGAGTACTCTTACATTGACTTCATTCGTGATTATTGGCGCTTTGATTCCTTAGCTAGGGAGCGGGTAGAGTTTAGAATTTTTTAAGGGGTGCCCACGATTCACGTTTGGGATCTACTTGGAGCTATAGGTTATCCCTTCCCAACATTATTATT
This sequence comes from Pelobates fuscus, assembly GCF_036172605.1. Lineage (NCBI taxonomy): Eukaryota > Metazoa > Chordata > Amphibia > Anura > Pelobatidae > Pelobates > Pelobates fuscus. The sequence continues at coordinate 85,915,122 of NC_086320.1, forward strand.
TACGTTTCTCCCCTCGATGTGCTCAATTTCTTAGGAGTCCCACCCTTATAGATACTTATTTATTTGTTACCACATCTGTTATATTTTGTTTCCACAATTTGTTAGTGTTTCTTTTTAGTTTATTTCAATTTGCCTACCATAGCAGTACACTCTTACTTTTTGCTTCAGCTTGCTTGGTCTCTTTTTATTTAATTTATTTTTATTTTTATTTAATTAGACTTATTATTTGGTTTCTAGTTTCCTCCTTTTTTTCTCATTATTTGATGGTTTTGTTCGCCTGGTGTAGGCTAGCATTTTATGATTAATTACGAGTTGTAGACTCTATAATCAATTTTATTATATTTATTAAAGGTTATGTTCTATTGATTAGTTATCTTTGGGTTGCTTTCTAGCATTGGGAAGGTCAGGATTGTGAGGTATTAATAATTATCTGCCTCTGATTCCTCTTCCCTCTCTGTTCTAATATTTCTTGTTACAGTATAGTACCGTTTGTCTGGTTTGACACATAAACAGATATAGAGAATGAAGAGTAATTTAATATGCAGGAAAAGTTTTAATACAAAAGATTTTATAAAAGCAACTCAGAGTTATTGGTTATAGTGAAAATTCAAAGTGAATTCAAACTTTTCTTCAAGCTTAGGTAAAAGTAACCTAACTGCAAAACAGAGTGCAGGAGCGATCCAGGGTGGGTGCAAAGGGCAAATTGGCAAGGTGTGCAGTGCTATGCTCTGCCCCCTCATGTTATGATCTGCCCCCTCGCAAGAGCTGTAAGGGAAAGGTTACAAGCTGACAAGCTGTTTAAGGCATGTTGTCCTCAAATATCTTGTTTTATTTAAATAGCTTGTAGCCTATTTTCGCCAGCTCTGCTACCCAGCACCAATCGTGAGGTGGCAGAGCCTAACAAGAAGGGGTGGGACTTAATATGAGAGGATGGAGCCTAGTGTTGCTTTGTCAAACTACCTCTTTGCACCCACCCAAGATCAACCCTGACTGAGTGAAAAAGTTTATATTTGTTGATATGGAGTTAATGATAGGCTGAGAACGTCAGCATCAGTCTGAGGAATGGTCCCAGAATGGAACAGATGTGAAGGGGAAGAGCAATAGATCACCAGATTTGAAGACTTTGGAGTTAAGCTGTCCGTTAATGGTTTGACTTCTTTGCACTATAATTACGTCATTCCAATTAAGGTGCTATATTCCTCCGAGTGATCCTTCACGTTTTCTCTAAATAATGTAGTAGTTGAAGTAGATGCATACAGCCAAAACTAAGTATCAAAGAAAGCAACTCCAATGCTACCTTTTCAGACATTTGTGTTTACCGCCAAAGTCACAACATAGGTAATTGTTACTGTAGAGTAGGACATATCAGCTATTTTTCAGCATTTTATAACATAATTTTCATTGTGAACTTCTTGAAACAATGGGGGAGATTTATTAAAGTAGTCTGTTCTGAAAAGTGGGGTTGGGGGAATGTAAAATGGGATGAGTCAACAATGGAATGTGTGTGCTGGTGCTACTGGTTTCCATTGGGATTGCCCCACTTTTAGTAATTAAGACCATTGTGATTAACCCTGGTCTTGAAGTAGGTTACAGTATAGATAGTGATTATATTTTTATTTCCAGAAGCTTTTAATTATGGGAAATAAATATGTACCTTTCTCCAGTCCTATGGAGGAATGGGTAGCAGTGGACAAGATATGTCCAACATAAACATGAGCCAAGTTGGAAGAAATGTCTGTTTTCTAAGCCCCACTTGATTTGAATGTGTCAATTAGTTTAAAATAAATATCGCTAAAGTGACTACTTCTGTTACAACAAATATAACTTACTAGCCTGGCAATTAAACTTCTGCAATCTAACCAGGGGCCCACCATTGGGGGATATTGGTGTATAATACTGAAGAAATTTAGTTTACTTGTGACAATTAGCTTTTACGTATGTTGGACATTTTAGGGCATATGGAGACAAAATTCTAGATCTGTGAAAATCTGGATGAGTGATGCACTTTTGGCACAGATGCACTGATGACACTCACAGTTCCCTAAGGAGCCAATCTAGGTATGCCTTCAGTTTAGCTAACAGTCCTGGTGGCCCAATTTAACATGATTCACAAATTAGTTTTATGGCCCATAGCATTAGCCAGTGCTGATGTTATCACACACAAAGAACTTCTCTTCTCGGCGAAGTATTAAGCAGCAGAAAGAAAGAGAGAGCCGCACTAGCGAGAGGTACCTGGAGAAGGGGAGCTAGTTAGGATTTGGGACGAGACTACACTGATAGAAAATAGCATGTTATGGAATATAGGAATAGAGAAGGAGCTCTATAGATGTGAATAATATGGAAAACATTTATCTAGCTATATAGAGAGGGACTGATTTGATGGGAGAGAAAAGGAACTGATACGGAGGATGAGAAAAACCATACAGACACACTCACTGGCTTACACTAACTCACATACATTGACCCATACACATACAAACACACTGATAAACATTGTTACACACACAGACTGTTATTTGTAGACACACACACACACTATTAAACAAATACACACATAGTTACATACTGTTATACAGATATTGAAAAGCATACTATTATACACAGTTAAATACTGTTGCACACATATGCATACACACATACACACACACACACACTGTTACATACATACATATTGCAGACTTTCAGGGGAGGGCTGGCAGCATTAGGCCTGGGGGGCAAAACCAGTCAAGTGGCCCATTGCGCCACCAAATCAATTCACCATCCATGCCCACCTTTTTCTGGTTTTATAACGGATATTGATGTTATGCTAATCAGTAGCTCTTTGCCATACCCGCTCCTTCACGGCTCTGACTTTCAATGTTGTCAGAGCACAGGCTGAGAATCTCTGAGCCTGTGCTCTGACTCACTAACTGAGCGCCGGAACCACGAGGGAGAGGATATGATCTGACTGCAACTACTGCTGGTGCGCACCAGTGGACCACCAGCGAATCGTTTAAATTAAATATGCTGGTGTACCCAACTTGTGAGCTGTGTTGGCCGCCAGGCGCCTCTGTTGTCATGGCACCCTGCGTGACCGCACAGCTTGCCCACCCCAACGGCTGGCCCTGCTGACACACACTGATGTTACTACTTAGACAACCCTCAATATTAATACAGAGATGAGAGTAAACACCAATAAACTGTGGAAACAGAGCTGATCCCCCCAAATTTATAAAGGTTTGCTTAGAGGATTTATTCAAGATTAAATCATGCCTCCTCCTCTCTCCCCCATGCGCTGCTCTGTAGGCTGGGAGGAAGTGAAGAGTAATCACAGTCTCCCAGCACAACGCCACCTGTGGCTGCATAGGGAACAGCTGTTTAATGTAATGCTTGCAGGACGGCCAGCTGCCGCAGAACCTCTTTGTTTCCGTCTCTGCAAAGGGCTCCAGGCACTGCTTGTTGTGAGTGTGAGCCACTGTAAATTAGGGGCAGAGGGCACTTGCACTGCGGTCAAGACGGGTCTGGGCAGGAGGAGAGTGCAGTGCAATCAGTGCACTCCCCTCCTGTGGGTCACCAGTAGACTAGTGCACCTGCCCAGGATCAGAGCCGGTGCAAGGATTTTTGCCGCCCTAGACAAAATATAAATTTCCCCCCCCCCCCATGTGACATCACAATGCCCCACCCATATGATCTGCCATATGAACTAACACCAGTGCTGCACACAGTGTGTGTTTACATTAAAAAGCCTGCAGGGACCAGCTATAGACACCAGAACCACTTCATTAAGCTATAGTGTCCCTTTAATGTGAGGTAAATTATAGATTAGTGTCACTAATAATATACTAGATTGCCTACTTACAATTAGATGAGGATGATGATGGGCTGCAGTTTGGCTCCACTGGTCTGGTGTAGAACAGGACCTCTGGAGGCTGTTTGCAACTGTGGTCACAAAATTCAACGTTCTGGGAGAATTGGAAGCAGCTCCATTTTTTGGGGGCCTCTTACACAGCTCAAGGTCTGGGCCCCAGTGCCTGACGGTGAGTATGCCCATAAGGCCCACTCATAAGTCCACTTATATGTTCCACCCACCCATGAGCTCGCTCACAGGGAGTGGAGTGTGTAGGGGATGTGTTATCTAATATGTGTGCTTATGGTATGTAGTGTATAGGGATACCAGTTTGTGCAGGTGATGCAGTGTGTTTGTGTGTATAAGGGATGTATTATGTGTTTCTGGTTGTGTGTGAGGGATGCATTGTGTGAATCCGTTTTTGTATGCATAAGGGATGCAAGGTGTGTGTATGTATGTGTGTGCATTGAGTGTAAGAGATGCATTGTGTTTCTGTGTGTATGTAAGACAAACAGTGTGTGTGTTTGCATGTGTGTGTAAGGGTTTGCATTGTATGTTTCTGTGTATGTGTGCAAATGATGCATTGTCTTTGTGTGTAAGGGTTGCATTGTGTGTGTGTGTGTGTAATGGATGCATTGTGTGTTTCTCTGTGTGTAAGGGAAGCATGTTCAGTTTCTGTGTATGTATAGGGATGCATTGTGTGTTTCTGTGTATGTATAGGGGTGCATTGTGTGTTTCTGTGTATGTATAGGGGTGCATTGTGTGTTTCTGTGTATGTATAGGGGTGCATTGTGTGTTTCTGTGTATGTATAGGGATGCATTGTGTGTGTGTGCGCGCGTAGTGTTAAAGAGCTCCCTGTCTTGCCCCCTGTCCTATAGAGCTGTCCCTTCTGTCCCTTAGAGCTCTCCCCTGCCCCTTAGTGGTCTCTCCTCTCCCCCACCCTCCCCTAGCGGTCTCTTCTCACACTCACTCACCCTCCCTGTGCTCTTCTCATCCCCCCTCCACCCTCCCTGTGTTCTTCTCACTCCTCCCTCTGTGTTTTCTCACCCCCCCTGTGTTCTTCTTACCCCCCCTCCCTGTGTTCTTCTTACTCCCCCCTTGTTCTTCTTACCCCCTTCTTCTTATTACTCCCCCTTCTTCTTCTTAACCCTCCTACTTCTTCTTACCCCCTCTTCTTCTTCTTACCCCCTCCTTCTTCTTCTTACCCCTTCCTTCTTCTTCTTACCCCATTCTTCTTCTTACCCCCTTCTTCTTCTTACTCCCCCGTCTTCTTCTTACTCCCCCCTCTTCTTCTTACTCCCCCCTCTTCTTCTTACTCCCCCTTCTTCTTCTTACCCCCTCTTCTTCTTACCCCCTTCTTCTAATTACTCCCCACTCTTGTTCTTACTCCCCCCTCCCCTCTTCTTACTCCCCCCACTATTTCTTACTCTCCCCCCCTCTTCTTACTCTCCCCCTCCCCTCTTCTTACTCTCCCCCTCCCCTCTTCTTACTCTCCCCCTCCCCTCTTCTTACTCTCCCCCCCCTCTTCTTACTCTCCCCCCTCCCCTCTTCTTACTCTCCCCCCTCCCCTCTTCTTACTCTCCCCCCTCCCCTCTTTTTACTCTCCCCCTCTTTTTACTCTCCCCCCCTCCCCTCTTCTTACTCTCCCCCCCTCCTCTCTTCTTACTCTCCCCCCCCTCTTTTACTCTCCCCTTCCCCTCTTTTTACTCTCCCCCCTTCCCCTCTTTTTACTCTCCCCCCTTCCCCTCTTTTACTCTCCCCCTTCCCCTCTTTTTACTCTCCCCCCTTCCCCTCTTTTTACTCTCCCCCTTCCCCTCTTTTTACTCTCTCCCCCCTTCCCCTCTTTTTACTCTCCCCCTTCCCCTCTTTTTACTCTCCCCCCTTCCCCACTTCTTACTCTCCCCCTCCCCTCTTTTTACTCTCCCCCTTCCCCTGTTTTTACTCTCCCCCCTTCCCCTCTTTTTACTCTCCCCCCCTTCCCCTCTTTTTACTCTCCCCCCTTCCCCTCTTTTTACTCTCCCCCCTTCCCCTCTTTTTACTCTCCCCTATTTTTACTCTCTCCCCCCCTTCTTCTTACCCCCTCCCCTGTAGGTGGCCGAGCTGCACTCCAGTCCGCGGTCCCGGCCGGAGTGATGGGAAGGTGCTCAGTGTGCACCTTCCTGTCAGTCCGGCCGGGTACAGGAAACAGAAACTCCTGTTCCGCGCGGAACAGGAGTTTCTGTTTCCTGTACCCGGCCGGACTGACAGGAAGTGCACACTCAGTGTGCACCTTCCCATCACTCCGGCCGGGACCGCGGACCGGAGTGCAGCTCGGCCACCTACAGGGGAGGGGAGGGAGGGAAAAGCAGCTGCAGCCGTCTGAGCGCTTTTTACAGAGCGCTCGGCGGCTGCAGCATTTAAAGGGCCGGCCCGCCGCGGCCGGTCCTAAAATAATTTCGGGCGGCCTGGGGGGCAATTGCCTCCCTGCCCCCCGGCCCAGCCCGCCCCTGCAGACTTTCATTTAAGCACTTCATGACTCTTTAGAAGTTGTGTAGTCTGCATGAATCACTCACTGTGTGGCTGGCTGCTCACTTCATCTGCATGCAATGGGGTGTCTCAGCCTCTTGGATGTGACGTCAGGCACCCCAGGAGGCTTCTGCAAAAAAGTTGGAGGTATTGTCAATCTCTGCTCCCTCATAATATCACTGCCACCACTAAAGCATCCCTTACATCTCCCCATCCTGCAATGATGCCCCATCCATTCCAAATATGAAGCAATTTTTTAACTAATGAAAGGTTTCACAGGCAGCCACCAGCCCGAGACTGTTTATTTATTTATTATTTATTGTGGAATGGAGAGGGCATAACTGCAAGTTGGAGAGATATGAGGGAGGCTTCAATACTGGTAAGAAACCGGAAAAGGAAAATTTTGTGGTGCCCCATCGGATATGTCACCCAGCGACCTGCCCTTTCAAAAATTACTTCTGTGGCATAAAATTTTAAATTGTCTTTGTATTCTTTTTGAATTTCCAAACAATTAACACATGAAAAAAACTAAATGCTAAATAAATTTAACTACTGCAGTACTATTTTTTGGAGTCATAAATGTCAACCTTTTATAACATTAGGATGACTAATTATTTTTAACAGATCGTTCTTGTTGAAAAACGTACCCTTGAATTTAAATTTCCTACAAAAAAATGTCGATTTTCACTTTGGCTAAACATGTTCATGCAGATGGAATAAATGTCAGATTGTTATGTATAGGAAGCTTGGCTCTGATTAATGGTTCTTTCTTCTAAACCTTTTATCATATTTGATATCTTGCCTTGATCCATGTAATAGGTGCCTCAATGTTAACGTTCATATGTTATACGTTGCTTAAAATCAGATTAATCTGATGAAGACAAAGAATATAAGAAAATGCGTTTTGAGCTGGTGCTGTATTGTTGGTGTAATAGGATTTGCACAGATGTGTTTATTCTCTATTCTTCAAGTTTGAACTCGACCATACTTTGTGTATATTTTATATATTTCTCTTTAAATTATGTCTGTTTCTTAGCCGGCTTGTGTAGTTCCATGCCACAGTCAGTGACTTTTAGTTTTATCTGCAGACATTTCATCCTTGCTGTTTCCAAAATGATGAGAATAAAGTCCATGTCTTCTGGTTAATTTGTCTCCTTCTGAGAAAGGATTTCTAGGTCACCCCAATCTGATTATAAGAATATATATTCTCCTAGTTCTCTCAATATAAAGAGACTTGTTCCAAAATAGAGAGATTGTATGTGGTAAATTGCCATAATTTATTTTTACTTGATATTCTGCCATATAGTACACTTGTTACTTACACTCGAACATTCTTCCCACGGAGGTTTTTCTGCTTCTGCCTTCATTTGTGCCTCCATATTACACTCTCCAGTGAGCACGAGAGTTTACATAATAGTAGACATAATCAAACTCCCAATCCTACCCATTATCTGATTCATAATCCAATCCCAAATCTAACCCCAAATCCTACCCATATTCCAGCCCATAATCCTTCCCCTAATGCATTGACTTATCCCACCCCTAGCCATAGCTCACAAAGTACAGAGGGATGTAAGCCCTCTTTACTGTGACCTGGGGGTCTCCCCGATATTGGGGTACATACTAAAAAAATATTTAATGGACCATATGGAGTGCTAACTTAGAGGGCTGTACATAGTTCAACTGTCAGATTGAGGCACTACTTATGGCCCCAGCTGACAGAGAGAATCCTCAAGTATCTGGGGCTCTTTGGTACCAGCAGGGCTTTAACCATGCTGGTAATTTTAATGCATGCCTAATGTCTATGCCTTCAATAAGCATTCAATCCTTTCACTTCATGACGGCATACACCGTAATGCAGTCCATAAAGGGTTAAGCAGTGTAGACTTGCTTTGTTTACTGATAAACAATGTGATGTTAACCCCGGATCTAGCTCTGAATACAGATATCCAGGGAGTTTCTCTTTTGAGTAATCATTTATCTATTTGGACCAAATAAATGCTGGAGAACCACATTGCACTTCATTGTAAGTTATACCTACTACACTGTTGTTCAATTAAAAGTATTAACAAAATGTTACAAACATAAATGTTATTCACATGAGTCCATAATTGCTTTCTGTTGTAAGAAACGTTAATGCACATGTATACATATCAGCAATGCAATTGACAATAATATATATATATATAAAATTAATGACTTAATTCTTAGCTGTGTGGGATTAAATGTAACAATTATTCAAAGTTTATTTTAAGGGGAAAATACATAACTATGATTATTAATTTTTAGTGGGGGGGTTTTCGTGGAGCAATGGAAATAAAGCGTCATATAAAGCAGGGTTGAATGATTGTCTTCTGTACTTCGGAAAATGGATTACAGAGAAAACAGAATGATAAATGACAAGTGTGAAAATGCTGTTTAAAAACAAACTGTTGCCTTTCTTTGATGTCATTAAATAAATTACTCTTAGTAAACCTGATTCTTTTTTAATCTGAATAAAACTGAAAATTCCCTACAATAATGACTGTAGAGACATGAATATAACACTGGCATTTTGTATTACATCAATATGTTCTGACTACAGTAAAACCAATAAAGCAAGCATATTGTTAACAGGACATTAAGAAAAGACAAGTGTGATATTTTAAAGATATAAATACTGTAATCTGAAAGGGAGATTTAATCAGTCCACAAAATGTCAGGGAAAAGTGTACCTTTCAATTTTCTCATTTTTACATCTCTTTCAAATACTTTAGTCCATCTCCATTTTTTTTCAATGCTTTGTTATAGTTATGAAAAGACCTCCTTAAGGATCTAAATAGTCTTTCACAGTTGCAATTGACTGCGTAACGGAATCATCCTAAACCAGAGCTCCCCCTATTGTTGGATTATGATTTTAGCATTATTTGTATAAAGTGTTCGATTTGGAAAGCCGTGGTGTTCATCTAGCTCTGAGAATTGCACCAGTAGTGTCCCAGATACTTTGATTAGTTTAGCTTTTTGAATCTCTGAAATAAATACATTGACTAAATAAATTATTCTGGTGCTTTAGTTATTTCCTAATTATCTATCTAATTAATTACCAAATATTGCCAAATGTCTAATATTTAAGGTTAAATTTCAACCCCTTTGTGTTCTTGTGTAAAGGTGACACTGTTTGCAAACATCGCCGCTGGTGGTCAAGTGGCTGGAGGTGCAGGTAAAAGTGAGTTTGTTTACCTGAACCTTGCAGGTGCTGCCAACTTTGTCTCTTCCGGGGTTCTCTTCAGCACCGATGTCACTATTGTACTCTCGCACATGCACAAGAGTACAGCATTGAGGTCTACAGAGGATCCTGTGAGACCTCATGACCCTCCATAGACATAGCCAATTCCCTGCAACTGTCATTGATCATGGCTGTGGGAATCGACTCTTAGACTCTGCCTTGTGGCAAGGAAAGTCACGTGGAAGAGAAACACAGAGATAAAGTAGTTCCTAGTCCCTACTTTGTCTCTGCATTTCTTTTGACTGGGTTGGAATTTCAGTGATATTCCAACACGATCATAATGAGTATTTCATAAAGATGCTATCTTTGTGAAATACTCATTTTTAATATGGGGAGAAAGTGCCACTTTAAGTTATCAGTAGTGAGTTAAAGCTGACCTCTTGATATATTAGACAACTAATATAGATTTTAAGGTGTTTGCATGAAAAGTATTTAAAAACATACATTTTTCAATATTTGACATACAGAGGCTTATATACTAAAGTGAGAGTACAAAGTGAATTTCTAGTTTAAGACAAAAGTAGACGAACTGGGAACATAGTCAACTTAGTAATTGTTTCCAATTCTGTAATTTTAACCTTGAATTTAAAATTCACTTTGAATTTTCACTTTAGTAAATAACTCTGATAATGTTATTACTACATATATAGGGCAGACAAATAGAAAATAAATGCATATGCCTCTAGGGCAGGGGTTCTCAAGGTGACTCTAAGGTGTTTTTTTTTCTTTTTCTAAACACCTTAGACACACCCAGGTAATCCCTAAACCCTGGACTAATGAGCAGAGCCATACAAGAATATCATCTTCTGACTTGTCAGGAGTTGAAGTGGCTGATTTGCTGTGAATTTTCTATAGAGGCATCACATTGGTCAAACACAATAAGTGTCAAACATTCCCTAATGGATTTCAAGACAATATGTGATTCCGTATGCAATTCAAAATGTATGTCAGCATTTGACTATCATGATGAAACATTTTACTTTTACTCCTGTTACAACTCACCCATAAAATGGACTTGGGTATTTGAAAGTGATATAAAAGTGAGAACTTCGGTTTGAAGGGACACTGTAGTGCCAGGAATTCAAAGCTGTATTCTTGGCACTACCGATCCCTTTAATTCACCCACAGTTTCCATAACAATGTCCATAACAAAGTGGTAAAAAAAATCCTGTTCAAGTAACAGTGCCCTGAAGTATCTTGTCTTATGGAAGAAACCAATCCAACCATAATTATGGATTCCATTATGGTGGATACATGATGACAGTACTTTAGGAAAATTCTTTATTTGTGTCAAGAATAAAGATTTGCTCTGTTTTCTCTTCTTCCCTCTTCTTTCAGAAAGGTTACATGGTCTATAGGAGCACATTTTATTTCTCGTAATTAGTGTCTTTATAGTTTATTCCTGCAGCCATCATTATTTTAAGTCATAACAGAAGAGTAATGCCCTCAGATTCTTTTCCTGAGGAGCGAATCTGTTTTTACAATACATGACAACCCACAGAGGTGCTGGATTTTATATACTGCACTCCAAATTCTTCTTAACATGCTAGTAAGAGAATGGGCTTTATTTAGAATCATCAATTCTGTTCTTAAAAACATTTTCTCCAAGACAAGTTTGCAGTAATAAACAAACACATTTATTTATCAAATCTGACCTGTCTCTGTAAAGATAGAGAATCAAACATGAAAGGAAGGACTTACCATTAGACAGTCAACATGGTCATCATTATTGCAAGCTCAGCATCTTCTGTAGTTACTTATTGTAATTGACTTTCAAAGGCCATTTTCATCCAGCTCTATGAGTGTCTAACTCATCTGTTTGTGAAGTTACTTTATTTATTTTGCTGTTTCTCCTTCTTTCCATTTGCTAGCTTATTTGGGGTTATTTTGCAGTATATTTTCCAGGATTGTTCAAGTATTTTATATGTACTGGTGGTAAATTACGACTGTATCCCATTTGTTGCCTGAGTTGATGTTCAGAATGTTCAGAATTTAGCTTTTTTGTTGTTTCGTTAGTTTTACTCTTATTCACTTTTACTCCTAAGAATTTTTATAACTATTAATGTTTGTTTGGATCCTTTGCTGGTTAAATAGACCAATTTCACTTTGACTTCTCAAGTCAGATTATCCACTAGATATCAGATTTTGTATGGGTGGAAAAAATCAGATGTGAAAGACCGAATTTTGACTGCAATGGCATTTTGGTTTTCATTTTTTTCATTGGTTGCATTGGTAATTATGGACTTTAATTTTTTTTAAGATCTTAGAAAAGAAGAGATAGAAGAAAGAAGACTTTTGTGTTAAATAGGTAAATGTAATTTATATTACAGGTGTTAGTTTTATTGGTCCCCCTGACCTATTATTATGGTGAGAAGGGTATTTAGAGTTATTATTTTTTTTATAGGGTAAGGATAGGGAATTGGGAACCCCTTAAATGCCTGAGTGATAGGGGATATAACACAATTTGTGGGGAATAGACAATGGTTGGGGGGGGGGGGTGCTAGCTCCTCCTCTCTGAATATTATTTTAAGGGCCCCCACCCATCACCCATGGGTAGAGACCAAGAAGAGTAGATTAGGTTCCCCCTGTTATTATTATTAATAGGACTCCCACTACCCATGGTTGAGGACTTGAGGGTGTACACTAAGTGCCCCATATATTATAATAGCCCCCACCCACTGACCACCAGGTGGATGCAGGGGGTGAGCACTGTTCTGTCTACCCCTTTATATATTTTAATGTTCAGCACCCAATGTCTAGAGGTGGGGACATGGAGGAAAATGATACCATCCACCAATATTTCACAGACACTATCCCCACAAACCTTATACTACCCAATGCCCCCACTGCTGCCATGCCACTAGTTTCAAACATTAAGCAGATGTTCCATATGGAAGTTTCTTATAGTAAAATGTTGACTAAATTGACTCTTGTACACCTTTTTATTATTATTAGCAAGAACTGGCTAGCCCCCACATAATTACCCTTGCATTGTTGATGATTTGAACTATTTGCCAGCTGGCTGCTAGCACTGCCAACAGGCAAATAGTTTCAATTTTTTTTTTAAATCCAGGTCCTGATTTGATGCATCAGAACCTGAATTTGAAGCATCTCAGATTTCAGCGGTCCAGCAGCATTTGATTTGGCTGAAATCTGAAGAATGGTCCCAAATGCAGCTGATGGGTTTGCCTCTCTCAGTATTTGGCCATTCGGACTTTCGCGAAAAACCCCAAAGGAATATGTAGTTTGGTTCACCACTTGAGTCAAAATACACAGTGCAGCTTATTATGAGTTGGATTTGCATCATATCAAATGTTATGAGAGGTTTCCTGGATAGCCTTTGATGGTAGCCTGTTATTTTAACTCCTCCCCAGTACCTTTTACTAACTATGCAAATGGAAAAGCACATCTAGTCATCCCCAGTAGGCAATGTTTTTTTCCCTTCTAGCATTCTATTTTTATGACAGTGGTACAGCTGTTTGTTGTTGACTGCATTGTTATATTAAATAGGCTGTGAATGCTTACTTATATATTTGTATAAACAAGAAATAGGAATACAGCTAGGTGCTAGAATATAAAAAACAACCAGCACATAGTGATGTACAGTATATACAACTAACACGCAATGTGTAAGATTGCACTCACAAGATAGAAATCTGGTAAACGCCTTGAAATCCACAAATGCATTGCACTGGTCGACCTTCCGCCGTGCGGGATAGTAGTAAATCAGCAGACCGAGGAACTTCAAGATTCAAAGTCAGATCAACTTGCAAAAATTTATATTTATTAAAGTACAATTGCCCGATAAAATATATGGTATAAAAGATATAAATAATTGTATATCTTTATATTAATATTTTATATCTTATTTATATCTTTTATACCATATATTTTATCGGGCAATTGTACTTTAATAAATATCAATTTTTGATCTGACTTTGCATCCTGAAGTTCCTGGGTCTGCTGATTTACTACTATCCCGCACGACGGAAGGCAGACCAGTGCAATCCATTTGTGGATTTCAAGGCGTTTACCAGATTTCTATCTTGTGAGTGCAATCTTACACATTGCGTGTTAGTTGTATATACTGTACATCACTATGTGCTTTTTGTTTTTTATATTCTAGCATCTAGCTGTATCCCTATTTCTTGTTTATACATTCGATACTACAGAGGCGCAGTGGGAAAGGCCTCTAGGGAAGCTATCTTCATTGTACTCAGGTTAAGTACATCATATCTACTTATCTGTCATTTGGTGGATAAGTAGTATTGTATATATTTGTTCTTACTTGTATATTTGCCACTATCATCTATTCAAATTATTCCCGGTTTCTAGTGGAATTAATTGCTGGTCATTGCTAGAGAACCTTGACACTTCCTTGGTACCTCATTGTTGCATGAGATATGTCATGCAGTAGTAAAAGTAGTCTTCCGAGTGGGAGTAAGGGTACACATTGGTTTGGACACATAACTGTGCATAAAGTCCACTGTATTTTTGACTGCCTTTTTAAAGTGGAGTATATGTTGATGTTGCTTTTATGCAGCATGAATATTTGACACGACTGTCCATTTTGGCACTATATAATTTTCTCAATTTATACCATTATTTATTTATATATTTACTCACTACCTCTATGATCTCTACCACAGATGATCCCACTTATTTCAATGCATATGACTGTTTTATCTTGATCATTGTGTGTGATAATTCGAAAACAGACTGACATAGTTCTTCTTACTTGCAGTAATTTTCTCAGAATTGTATTGAAACATTGTTCCCAAGAATTTTATGTCTGCCACCTGTTGACATGATGTAGTTCAGGAATTTATTGCAAATTCCTTTCTCTGTGATCCTCTTTCCAATAGCAAAGAAGAGTTTATCTTTCACACTGAGGTAGATTTCTGTGATATTTGTCTCATAACTTGGCACATGGCTTGTTGCTCTTGAACGAATGTATACTCTATTTGGCGCACTCTTTTCAATGTCCTGAAAGCATCTACTCCATGATGTGTAAGTTATTTCCTCTGTTGTTGCCTCATGTCTTTCTTTTGATAAACCTAGTATTTGCATGTGTAGCACAGTTTTCAAGATGAAACTGAATATTTTTAGAGGATAAGTCTTTGTGCAGTAAAAATTTACCTTTTATTTGTGACATCATGGGCTTTAAGTGCTGTATCTCGTCAAATTCTCTGAATTACATTATTTTCTCTTGTTCTGTTGGTCATCAATTTATTTGCATTTACCAAATTGTGGTGTATGTACTTACTCAGATCTAGCTTTTCTGGAATTCATGTTGGTTCTAGACCCGTGCATGGGGGAAAAAAATTGGTTACGCCGAATCAATTTACCAAACAAAACAAAAGTCAGTTAATTCGTGATTTGTCCACGTGGTTTTTTGGTTTATACAAACTTAATCCATACAATCGTTTCGTGAAAAACAATTCTGCTGAACAAAAAGGGCATGGAAATAGTCTATGATGGATGCATTAGGTTTAACATTGGCTGCCATTGATAAATCTCATATTCCAGTGCTGTACATTGATTCAACAGAACAAATGTTACAGAATCAGTCGGACCAATGGAATCCTGACTGCATTTGGCATTTGTTCATTCAGACAAAATCAGGTGTTTAGTGCATTACCCTGTAAATTATTAAATCATCAGGAAAGTTTATCCAACAATATTAAATTAAGGCCATAGTTAGAAAATGCCTGACAGAAGCTAATACAGCCACATCATAGTAATTACTACTATAAATAAATAAATAAATACAAAATAATAATAATAAAATATAGCCTCACACAGGTCTCTATAAACAGATCAAGCAGTCGGATTTTGTCTAGATTCTGCCTGTGTTCCTTCTTAATTCAGCATCCAGCTGGTCAGTGATATGTGTAAATGTAGGAACTTTGTACATTTTTAAGATCTGAGAGGTTGCACATTGTTCTGGCACGTTGTAAAATAGCACTTATATACTCTTTGACAATAATGGCGACACTCTGTAAAACCTTTCATCTTGCACACACAAAATTATAGTGTGAATTAATAGTTATAATAAGGTCAACAGCCACTGTAGGTTAGTTTGTAGTAAACTGCTTGGTGTTAAGCCTAGACAGTGTCGAGTTCTGTGAGTATTCAGTCTTCTTACACTTTAAATACTAAATTTTCTGTTTAAATCTTATGACTAGAGATGTCGCGAACATAAAATTTTCCGTTCGCGAACGGCGAACGCGAACTTCCGCAAATGTTCGCGAACGGGCGAACCGGGCAAACCGCCATAGACTTCAATAGGCAGGCGAATTTTAAAACCCACAGGGACTCTTTCTGGCCACAATAGTGATGGAAAAGTTGTTTCAAGGGGACTAACACCTGGACTGTGGCATGCCGGAGGGGGACCCATGGCAAAACTCCCATGGAAAATTACATAGTTGATGCAGAGTCTGGTTTTAATCCATAAAGGGCATAAATCACCTAACATTCCTAAATTGTTTGGAATAACGTGCTTTAAAACATCAGGTATGATGTTGTATTGATCAGGTAATGTAAGGGTAACGCCCGCTTCACAGTGACAGACCAAACTCCCCGTTTAACGCACTGCAAACAACCGCAAACAGTCCATTTGCACAACAGCAAACTCCCCATTTGCACAAGGTTGGATACCAAGCTAGCCATGTCCCAATCCTTGTCCTCACTGATGTCATTGAAGGTCTCTTCCTCCACCCAGCCACGTACAACACCAAGGGTCCCCGAAAGGTGACAACAAGCCCCCTGTATTTTTTTTACTACTGTTTTTACTACTGTTACACCAGATATGAATTGCACTGGTGTGACACTGTGCCCTAGCAGGTCCTGAAACGCACACGTGTGAAGGAAACTGACTGCTATTATATTACAGTCAAAAAGGTTTTTTTGTTTTTTTTTAAATGCAAGCTATTGTGACACCAGATATGAGTGGTGACACTGGGCAAGTGGGCACAGTATACGCTGTGAGCCTGACACACATGCTGGCAGGCAGGCAACTGCAATTAGATTACACAGAAAAAAAAAAAGCAGACTGATGTTCTAGCCCTAAAAAGGGCTTTTTGGGGTGCTGTCCTTACAGCAGAGATCAGATGAGTCCTTCAGGACTGTAGTGGACACTGATGACACTAGCCTAGCTATCGATTTCCCTATTAAATCAGCAGCAGCTACACTGTCCCTCCTCTCACTAAGAATGCAGCTTCCGGGGGGCGGGGCCTAGCTGTCATGGAGGAAAGACGCACTTCGTGTGAGCTCCCTCAATATCTCACTTTAAGCAGCTATCAACAAGCGAATTTCACCCCAGAATGGGATGACCCAGCAATGTTGCTCCTACCTGACCAACCCGACATGCTTAATAGCAGTCAGCAACTCGACAGAGTCTTACTACTTACCTCCGCGTGGCAAGTGTGGCCTGGTGCTCACCGGGCGGGAGAGGCGGCCGATCTCCCGATCCTGGGATGCCCAGGAGCAGCTACTTCCCGGCAGGAGCTCCATTACCCTCCCCCTCGAACCGGTGGGGGTTATCCCGGTCCAACCCTGAGAGGCTGTCTGGAGCTAACAGACACACAGAGCACAGCCGCCCAGTGTGAGGAACTGACTCTGCTGGGTTTCGAACCCTGGTTTACATGCTGCTAAACCTCTTCCTTACCACTACACCACCCTGCCTTTTGCAAATGTACCTGATATCTGGTATCCTTGACTCTATAAGCATTGGTATCAGTGACAAGTCTCTTCAGCTGTGTCTGGTCATGTGTCTGGTTCTTGGCCTATAAAAGCCACTTCCTGTCTCTGTACCTTTGCCAGATTATTGTGGTTCCTGTACTCTCTAATCAAGCTTGTTCCTGTTTCTCTTACCTGTTGCTGATTTTGGACCGTTTTGACTTTGCTGCTTCTCCTTCCCACTGACCTCGGCTTTCCTCACTACGATTATCATCTCTCTGTTCCAGTCTCCCATCTCTGCTTAAGACCAGAAGGCCACTCAAGGCTCAGGGGCTCAACCACCTGGGTAACGAGTGGCTACCTCTGGCAGAAAACATTGCTGATCTGGCTACTGGACTCCAAAACTTTGTAACATCAATATCATTACACCCAGGCTGACATACTCATCTGCGACTCTCCCAATATGGCGGCAGCCGCGTGTCCTTCTGGTACCAGCAAAGCATGGCAGGATATTGAGTCTAAGCTGGACAGACTCTTTAATCAATTTTGGAAGCAAATAACAAGCAGGAAGCCTCAACAAGCTCCACAACAGCCCCAACAAGCTCCACCACAGCTAAGCGAAGCAGTCCCCATTAAAATCCACCAACGCAAAAGGCGTCGAAGACGGGACCGGAGGCACAAACAGAAATGCAGAGCCTGCCCCACGTCAAGAACTCACCTCCACCTTAAGCCACCACAATCCCGCACCAGACGTGAAGCACCACCGGGACAGATCCGACAAAACAAGCTTCCACCACCTCAAGCCGCGAACCCGGCACTCAGCCAGAGACTTGCCTTTGTTGTTCCAGGTATCAGGGACTCCCAGGGTCTGCACCTGGTGCCCAGAAGGGATCGGATGAGCACAAGCAGTAAACAGCAGCCTGCCAAGCATGTCCCACTATAGCCGATCCTCCACACCATGCCTTTGATCACATGAACTGCTCTCTGCACATTAACTAATTGTAAAGTAGCAAGCATTTAAACATGTCATTATTTCACCTCCTAAAGAGTTTATTGTCGTAGTTCCTTACATGCCTTTACCTTAACCGTTCATGTATTATGTTATTCACTAGTCTCATCTCATGGGGCGACTCACACTTGAGTTATAATTAGTGGTGGAGCTGCTGATATAAATACACAGTTGATAATGTGCAAGCTACACCCTAAACATGACAGCCATCTTTCACAACAATGTACTGCTATATACTCATACCCTCAGTGCAACTAGCCGTGATATACGCACGTTCAGCCTAGCATGCTCAAATATAACACACTTCTGTCTAAAAAAATAAAAATAAAGAATGCAGCTTCCAAATTAATCTAAAATGGATGCTGTCCAGGAGGTGGGAGGGTCTGGGAGGGAGGGTCTGCTGCTGATTGGCTGGAATGTGTCTGCTGACTGTGAGGTACAGGGTCAAAGTTTACTCAATGATGACGCATAGGGGGCGGACCGAACATCGCATATGCGAACAAGCTATGTTCGCCAGGAACTATTCGCCAGCGAACCGTTCGGGACATCTCTACTTATGACACATATAACAATGTTCAAAATATTGTCATGAATTCCATCATTTGCCTGATCTTTAAAACTAGAGAAATACATTTCTCATTGTTACGATCCAGGCCACAAGTAATTTGCTTTAGTGGGTAAAAAAGTAAAAAATGTCTCTGTACAAAATAATGATAAAAACCCTCCTAACACTAAACACACTTACTCTATATCAAGCTGCCAGCACCAGGACAATTTTAAAATGAAAAGTCCAAGGTTACCCCAACCAAATTAAATTAAAATCCCACAAAATAAAATTAAACAAAACTCTTTCATGATCACCAGTAATATTATGTGAGAATGTTATGTGAGATTCTTCTACCAGACAGGTTGAACTTAATAAAGGAACATTTAATGTGAACATATATAGTCACAGTGAATACAAATAAAATATATTGCAAACAAATTACACCAAACAACAGACAAAATATCAAGGCAAAACATTAAAAGAAAATTCTAATACTCACTGTACTAGAGAGAACTATAACAAACAAATTATTCACTATACTATCAAAGTACCATTATTTTTGTCCCAACTGAGCTTTGGTAGGGAAATGACAAACCACTACAAAATCAATTTGTCTCTAAACATGAATGACAACGTTTTTTAGGCTTTCACTGTAGATTATATGCACTTTTTTTTTTTTAAATCTCAGGTTCTACACAGACCGACCTCGCGGGTGCAATAATCAAAGTTTTATGAGGGGAAATCAGCGTATTCCAACCTGGCTAATGATGTACTATGAAGTATATCATATGTTCATGTCCTTCTGATCTCGTTGTAGCCAGACAATTCATTTGAGACCAATTATGAGATATAATGCCCCAAAAATAATTAGCATCTACACTTTCCATACTTTAAGTGACCTTTTATTCAACTTATAACACACATTGCAAGTATTGTGTTGTTTATCCCGATCCCTTTTACAGCTAGGGACATATCTGATTATGCCCCAATAAAAAAGAGCACCCAACCTTAGAACCAAATGTAAATTACTCCATATAATTTGGGTTACACACAACACAATAAAATGTGCATTAATTGCAGTACATTTCAGGGATTTTCAAGAGGTTACCAACAATATTTAACCCATTGCTTTCCAATGGGGGCTTAAAATTATATAATGAAGGGTTGACAGATCACTGACCCCTTGTGCCCCCTTCTTACTAATGTATTAAAGAACAAAATGCAAGGGGAACATTCAATTGTTCAACCTAATAATAGTGAGGTGAGGGAATAAATCCAATACATGTAAAAAAATGTAACTTATCATTAGACTTCTTTTTTACATATTTTATTCTTCAGTCTCACAAAAGGCCCAAACAATGTTAGCCCAGGAAGTGCTTATTGAGAGCACAAGCACTTCCTCTCAGACCGGGTACTGTGCTCCACACAACCATGCTACAATGAGTTGAGCAGATAGAGTAAGAGATGGGGAAGAGAGACATGGAGGGGATGGTGGGAGAGACAAATGGAGGGGATTATGGGGAGGGATGCAGGAAGGGGCTGGGGAGGTGAGAAAGACATATGGAGGGGCTGGGGGTGGGAGAGAGACACATGGGGGTGTGAGAGGCACATGGAGGGGATAGGGGAAAGACATATGGAGGAGCTCGGGGTGGGAAAGACACATGAAAGAAATGAGGAGATGGAGGGGAGATACATGGAGGGGATGGTGAGATGGGGGACAGACACCTGAAGGGGCTGTGGGGGTGGGAGCAGCACATGGAGGGGATGGAGAAGAGACAGATGATGGGAATGGGGAAAGACACATGAAGGGGTTCAGGGTGGAATAGACACATTTTTCATTTTTATTCATATTAAGTTATGTTTCATAGCTAAATATATGATGTTAAATGAAAGCCCTGTTTCCCCTGAATAAAATAAAATATAATAATAGTGGGTGCACGTAGTGTGAAAGAGGTGAATTACGGTTGTATTTGTATTAATGAAACACAAGTTGCAAGAGTCATTTTAAGTTGAACAAAAGACA
Source organism: Pelobates fuscus (assembly GCF_036172605.1). Classification (NCBI taxonomy): domain Eukaryota; kingdom Metazoa; phylum Chordata; class Amphibia; order Anura; family Pelobatidae; genus Pelobates; species Pelobates fuscus. The sequence continues at coordinate 85,935,978 of NC_086320.1, forward strand.
AGGTAGAGTGCTTGTCGCATTCTTAACCCCTTAACCCCTTAAGGACGGCAGGCGTTCTACGGTAGTCACCATCACTGCTGATGGTAGACAGATACTATGGGTGGGCTCCCAAATTCCTTTTATGTTTTGTCACATTGTGCCTATTATTTGTGCAGGGTATGTTGAATGTATTGCTGGTCTGTGCATCTCCCCCTCCCCCCTTTTTCCTGTCCTATTGTTTCCCCAGCAGGGCGTTTTCCAAGGGACACTGCCACACCAGTTTAAACTAGCTGCTCTGTCCATCCTCAATCTCCCATCAGCCCTTGCTATTGTCTGACCCCACCCTTCCTTGTACTATAGTAATCTATGTAACCTATTGTATGTAAATTAGGCTGTTGGGGGCTTAAACTATGTGTGCTGTATTCATTAAAGAGTTGCTGTTTAACCTTCATCATGTGTCGTCTGGTATTTGGTTCAAGGTGGAAAAGGCCTTAAGTGATCCCAGTCAAGCCTCAGTGTTTGGGTCTGAAGTCCCTGATAGCTACAAGGAAGCAGACTTGGCGGAGGTACTCGGTCGGAGTACTGGAGCTCCGTTACAAGCATCAACAAATTTATTAGTGCTTTACAGTGGGTGGACTAACAAACATGTAATTGTAACCAAAAAAAGTTTGACGCACAGAAACAGAGGCGTTGAGGGCCCTGCTCAATGAACTTACATGCTACAGGGAGTCGGGTAAAGTGACACAAAAGGTAAGGGAAGTATTAGGGATGCAGATTGGTAGAATAGTATTCAATGAAGCATAGGGTCTTTTTGGAGCCAATTATTGATATACTCTTGTAAAAAAGTGAGTTTTTAATGATTTTTTGAGGGAGTGGAGACTGGGTGAGTGTCTAACGAAAAAGGGAAGGGAGTTCCACTGGAACGATGCAGCCCTAGAGAAGTCTTGAAGGCAAGCATCAGAGGTGGGAGTATGGACAGAGGATAGATGCAGGTCCTTGGCAGAGCATAGGGGCCTGGATGGGACTTGTGTATTAGGGAGGATAGATAGGTGGGAGTAGCATTATGTAGAGATTTGAAAGCAAGAACCAGGATTTTATATTGAGCCCTATATCTTACGGAAAAGCCAATGCAGGGACTGATAGAGGGGTGAGGTGTGGGGGGTGCGGTCAGACAGGGAGATAAGCCTCGCGATCAATTGGACATTAGGGGTTAGGGAAAAGTCAGAGTCAAAGAGAACAACTAGGCAGTGAACCTGCATGGTGGAGCTGATGATAGCACCATTAACGTGGAGGGAGACAGAAATTGGAGTAGCAACACTTGAGGGAGGAAAGACCAGAAGTTCTGTTTTGGACAAAGTGAGCTTAAGGAAGTGGAAAGCCACCCAATTAGAAATAGCAGAGAAGCAGTCAGAGACACTAGTCAAGAAGGGCGGGGAGAAATCAGGGGAGGACAGATAGATTTGTATGTCATCAGTATAGCACTGATATTGGAAGCCAAATGAGCTGATAAGTTTACCAAGGGAGGCAGTATAGACCGAGAACAGTAGGTGACCAAGGACTAAACCTTGGGGACACCAACAGAGAGAGGTTGGGAGGAAGAGGCAGGGCCAGAGAAAGAAACATTAAAAGTGCTGGGTGAGGTAGGAGGAGCACCAGAAGAGAACAATATCTCATAGACCGAGATTACAGAGAGTGAGAAAAAGCTGTTGATGATCAACAGTATCAAAAGCAGCAGAAAGGTCAAGAAGAATTAGCACATCACACAGATGTTTAATGAGATTGAGTTCTGGGGAATTTGGAGGCAGTGCAACACCTTTATTTGTCATGTTCCTCAAACCATTCCAATTTTTGCAGTATGCAGGGGGCATAGGTAGTTGCTACATGTCAAAGTAACAACCAAATGAATGCCAGGACACAAGGTTTACCAGCAGGACATTGCCCAGAGCATATCACTGCATAGCACTGCCTCTGCTGGCCTGCCTTCTTCCTAGAGTGCACCCTGCTGACAGGTCAATAACGCATACATACCCAGCCATCCACTTGATCTATACAGAGCCTGGTTCATCAGACAAGGCAACTTTCTCCCATTGCACCATGGTCCAGTTCTGATGCACATGTCCCCATTGAAGGCACTTTAGAAGTTGGGCAAGGGACATCATGGGCACTCTGACCGTTCTATGGCAGCACAGCCCCACATGCAGCAAACTGTGATTAGCTGTGTGTTCTGACACCTTTCAATCATGGTCAGCATTAAGTTTTTCAGCAATTTGAGCCACAGTTGATCTTCAGTGTGATTGGACCAGACAGCCTATCCTTCGCTCCACAAGTGCGTCAATAAGCCCTGGGCATCCATGACCATGGTGCCACTTCAGTAGGTACTCAACACTACATATCAGGAACACTCCACAAGACGTGCTGTTTTGGAGATGCTCTGACCCAAATGTCTAGTCATCACTATTTGACCCTTGTCAAAGTCATTCATGTCTTTTCACGTGCCACTTCCAATACATGAAATTCAAGAACTCACTGTTCACTTGCTGCCTAATATATCATCCCACCCCTTGAGAGGTGCCATTGTGGCAATATAATCAATGTTATTTACTTCACCTGTCAGTGGTTTTAATGTTGTGGCTATATATACTTTACAAGTAGAGTTTGGCATTCTGGTACATAAATAACTTTAAAAGTCAGTGCGGGGTGCAACTGGGTGTAACTGATTTTGTTTTTTTTAATTTATATATATATATATATATATATATATATATATATATATATATATAGTGTTTTGTGTTTGTTTGTTCAGAAAACCAGTAGGTTTGCTAAATTTTAGAAGTGTTTACTACATCTTTATGTAATTTACTTATTTATTACCTTGTAGTGGAAAAAAAACTGTGAGTCTGTACTTTTGTTTCAGAGCTGTTCACAATTAGTATTCTACACACTAGTCATATTAAAGGAAATGTTACCCTAATGCAAGCATTAAGAGATAGATCTAAGGACCTCTCCCTAAAGAATGACCATCTGCTGAACAAAACTCTGGGCTCTGACAGGCAGAAGCTATTCAACGCTGTTGTTGTTCCACATTATTACATATCTGACAAGAGTAATAAGGGGCTGTCATTAACCTTACATGACAATTGCTAAAATGACACACAAAAGGAGGCATAAAGAGCAAAACTCACTTAAAGGCGGCAGCTTCTCATTTAACCCACAGTTTGTCAGATGTGAATATTTAAATGCAGTCAGACGAATCAGAAGCATTATTTTGTTCTTGTTTCTTTTTTCCTTTGCTCAGCACAATGGTTTATGGTTGATCACATGTTTTATACTGTGGAGATTGTAGAAATATATTATCTTAGCAGAGAATAATGTCTAATAATTGTCTATGATTTAACATACAATATTTGGTTTTGTTTTTGATGTTCCTCTTCTGTGGTTTTATTTTGTCCTGCTTCTGTATGTCCCTGTGTGTTTGAAAGCTGTAAATTATCTCAAATTCTCAATACTGAAACTCTTATCCTTTACTTTCTGTCCCTCTATCTGATAGCACCCTTGCACTCTTAGTGTCATAAGAGCAACCAGAATATATTTTTCTTGCTAATTAGGTGCTGGATTGGAGAAAATGTGTGGGGATAATTTCATCAAATAAGTACAGTTTGTGTTAAATAACCTTCAATCATATTTTAAGAATAAATTGATGAATATCTTACATACAGTGGAATAGGAATATATTTTGTACCTTGCAATTACAATCAGACTTCAAGCCTATTGTTTTCTATCTCTTGGCAATCTAGAATAAAGGAGTACTCAGACCTGTGAATTTAATTTTTATGTTTTGAAGCTGAAAACAGGTAATTTCTTTGTGCGGAATAAAAAGTACATAATGGCATATATACTGAACTGGATAGAAATAATTATATGTTGTATATGTTTTTTTTTTAAATGTGGTAATGGTTTGATTCTTAGGCTGAAAGAGTTAACAAAAAGACAAGTCAACAACTTCTATTTATTTGATTTTATTAATTTGATAAATTTGATATTCATGGAACAACATTAAATATATATTTACATGTATAAATTGATCTGTATATATTGTATTATATACAGTAAATACACTACAATATGTATTCTGTAGTAAAGTAGTATACATATAATCTACATTTATAATTTATTGTTTACTTGGTTAGATTTAAAAAAAAAACAAAAAAAAACGGTATTGATATGTGAAATGCACTTTCAAAATTCATTTGTAGTTAACAATGTTTTGAAAAGTTAAGTAGAACAATTCATAGATAGCAAATAATGAATGATAACATTATAAGATTACTATCGAGGGCCACATTGCATCATTGACATACCCAGATACAAACTGCCAGACAGACATACACTCACGAGCTAATTCTCAATGCCAGACACACCACTGATAAACATACACACACATGCATCACAGCCATGCAGAGGCAAGCATACGCAAACCAACTGCCAAGCACACAAGCAATAATAGACTCACACATACACACACTAATAGACAAACACACTGACAGGCACATATAAACAAGCACTGACAGAGACACACACAAACGTAAGTATTAAAATTTAAGATTGTTTAGTCACCCTACCCTTAACTACCTTTTTTTCCAGCAAAGTGGCTTCCCTGTGATCCAGTGGAGTCCAATCCACTGACTGCAGGCTGTACTCAAGGGTCTGTAATAGCACTTTCTGTCTTACCGCATGGCCTCCTTTGAGCAGTGGTAAGACATCACTTGCTCCCAGTGCCCCCATGCATGTGGAGAGGCAGTGCTTTGTCTGGTGCCCTCACCAGATTCCACAATGTGGTCTGGTGCCGAACTAAACCATGTAGTATTACAGGGCCCATTAACAGATTATAGGCTGTACCCTCTTGATGGTGGTTGTGCTGCCCCGGAAGCCTATGCTTACAGGTTGTGTCTCCCTCTCTCACCCCTCTCCCTTGCTCCCTAGGGTTTTAGTTCCTTCTCTCCCTTCTATCCCCCTTTCACCCCACACCTCTCTCCCCTTAGCTCCATCTCCCTCTCTCCCATCAACTGCATCTTCCTATCACCCCTCAACCCCATCTCAGTCTCTCCCAGCAAGCTCCATTTCACTTTTCCCCTCTCTTTAACCCACGTCCATCTCCTGCTCTACCCTTCTTGCTCCTCCACTGCATTTCCATCTCTCCTACCTATCTCTATCTCCCCAATTACCTCCATCTTCTCAGCTCCATCTTCCTAACTATAATGAAAGGGTTCATGCCCATATCTGGTGGAGCTGGTACCACCAATTCTGGCCCATTTCCCTAGCCATAGACTTGACGTTCGTGTTAATCTAGGACTAAGGGAAATTTTTCTGTTCTCTATATTTACCATCTTCCTAACTACCCTAGTTCCATCTCCCTCCCTCCCACTAACCTCAACCACCCCAGGCTTTGTCGCTCGTATCCTCAAATTTCTTTCCTCCCATCCCCATTTCTCTCTCTCCTGATGCACAATAAATTGTTAGGCTACTTACCGTGGTGGTCCAGTGCTACTAACTACTGGGTCCTGCGTAATCTTTTCCTTCCCCCAGAAGAGTGCAGCTCCCATGCATTGTGATGATAGAGGGGAGGGACTTAAAATTTAATTTCATGCTCCCTCGGTAGCTTCCTGATGTATTGCAGTGTGAAGGAGCTAGCCGTAACAGACAGGCATGTACAGACCAGCTTCTTCACAGATACAACCTTTACCCAGGTTTTCAACAATTAGTTCAGGTGATCCACCAATCATGCAATATTAACTGATGCTTGGCACCTTGCTGGTGCTCCCTGTCCTTGCAGTAGTGTGAGGAGCACCACTTCCTAATAGTGGGGATCTTATGGTGGTGGCCCTCTGCTGGCTGTCCCATGCTACAGTACTTTTTCTCCAATTGAGGCAGCTGCGAGTTAAGCAGCCACAAGGCCCAAGTGAGTGCAAGGCCTTAGGCAGCTGCCTAAATCTCCTAATTAGAGAAGTTGAGACTCCCTGTACTCCTAATGGTTTCATTAAAGAGGATTAGCTTTGTTTAGGGAGAAGGTGGCTAATCAGTTGGCACAGGCTTTAAACTAGCTAACAGATGAGAGGGACAAGGAAGGTAAAATGGTGTAGAAAGCACAGCAGAGATTTTAATTCAGCTGAGGCACAGAGGCTGGAGATAGCATAAGTAGCGTTCTATTACATGAATGTGCATTCCTCCTGAGTTTGCAAACACGCAATGTATTTGTTATAGCAACAAATGAAAATGATGATTGGATTTATTACAGTTCAAGAAGTTCAGGTGGTATAAGATGTCTTGGAGCCATACATTTTAACCCTGGATTTATAGCCTCAAATACTCATAGGAAATTATCAAATGTGAAAAAATATGACAGGGATGTTAGCATTCTAGATAAACATTATACCCCCAAAGTATTACTGTTCAGGGTGGACAGACCAAATGTGAGAGTCTTGTCCCACTCCCTTGGGTTATTTTTCTATTATTCCATTTCTTCTATGGGGTTGAAATGTTTCCAGGTCCCTGTGGTCCTGGTTGAATAAAGTATCCTGCATTGTATCCTGAGTGGAGGAGCATCTATTTCTTTTGACGGTCTGAGGTGAAGACCTTTGCTCAGTGGCCAGCGGGTGAGGGCCTGTCATCTCATTATTGTGATTTAAAATAACGTAAAACTAAAGAAATAAACACAGAAAATATTTTAAGTATGTCAAAAATAAAATGAAAGTGATAGTACATTGGCAGTGTAATGCATGGATGTTAGTTAGTGATAATCAAGTAAATGTTGAATTTGGAAATAATTTTTATGCTGTAGTACCGTGGTTCCCAAACCAGTTCTCATGGCTCACCGGCTCACCAACAATCCAGGAAATAGAATTTATGTATTTCCCTGTTTTATTCCAATGGAGATACTGACAAAGCTTGAACTGTTGGTGGATCTTGAGAACTGGTTTGGGAAACACTGCTCTAGTATATATCAAAATAATTGAGACATTAAAGACATAAGGTTTAATATTCAGAAGTCAATTTAATTAAACAACATCTTTGAAATAGTTAATTATTTTATGAAGGACAGAACATGTCACACTAACTTACTTGCATTGTATAAGATGCGTGAAAATATTAAAAGTATTGATCAAGGTGTATCAATAGCTTTGATCAACTTGAAAGAAACTGTCCTTGTGCTAAACACTAAAATCATTCCCATCCTAGTATGAATGAAAAGCCTCAAAACTCAACTCTGTGCATTAGTTATCCATACAGTCATTAATTTATGGCAAACTTCAAACCAGCCATGCAAACAACGAGCCAGCAAGCTTGCCATCAACAGAAGGTACAGAACTAAAGAGATACCGTGGGAGGTATAGGAAGTCTTAAATGATGAGGAGAAGTGAGGCACATCCTCAATGTATCATCATTCCAAGATTGTGCCATGCAGGCGCAATGGCAGGGGGGATGATCCAGGCTGCATTTAGAGTTGCATTAAAAGCAATTGGAGCTTCAAAACCAAATCCACCTGCTACAAACATCCTTACTAACTAATTACAAAGAACCATTCATACCTATACCAATTAATTACAGTGGAGACATGTCAGAACTTTTGTTACTGAATGTCAACTATTGTTCAACCTCGAACCCAGTAATTTCTATAATGACTCATTTCGTATTCAAACTTTTCTTTACTCTACTTCAAAGAAACCATGAAAAATGGGCTCTGGTTCCTGACTACTCTTTCAGACACCTGCTCTATTTCTGGCTTCCGACATCAGCTTTTGCTACCTGACCACTTATGGATCATCTATAATATCAGTAATGGACCTCATTTCATGAGTCACGTCCACATTCTCAGGTTATCCAAGGAAGTATTACACCATTCATACAGACTTTTTTCTCTAGCATACATCTCATGGTATACTCCATTCCTGTTTCTGTTAATTCAAAGCTCTGCTCTATAAAGTTCTCATGGGCTTTCTCATTATTGCTCAGTATATTTCACCAATATCTCACCTTCACCCCTACTGTTCAAGTTCATCACTACCTACACCATTCAAAGCTCAAATTTGGCTCCACTGTTCTCAGGTTGAAATATGCAGCTCCCTACCACTCCAGAACTCCGGAGCTATTTCCGCTCCCATGTGACCACATATACCCTACTGTCTACTGTTGGACTCCTGGTTACAATAACTGGATGGTGACATTGCTTCTTACCAGAATCAGGAGACTCCACAAGAAGGTTTACTTGTCATTTGCTGTATGTATAATTGCGTGCTATTATTATTTGTGTGAATCTATTTTTGTTTACCTCATCCCAGTTAACTTTATTGTGTTTGGGCTCAATTGTCATATTCTATACCAATAATGATATGGTAAAGTCATTTCCTGCACTGCTTAAATTATTGTATCGTCTGATTACTGCACAGTATTACACCAGGAGGAATTTTGAGACACTCTTGCATGAATCAGCTTTAATTGTTGATTTGATGTTTCAGGAGAAAAAAAAAAAAAGCAAAATCTCCATACCACTACCACATTTTGCTTTGTTACGTTACATGTATGCAATGTAACTCTATTTTTGGGGCTTTCATTTTGTTTATCATAATATCTGTCTATCTATGGATTTATATAGTGCACAATCAAGGCATTATCTCTAATTTATCTTTAGACATAATAGGCAGGCTCTTACGTGGTTTACTACCATTTGTGAATAGCAACATCCATCTGTATGTACAGTGTGCAATGACCAATGCTATGAAAGATGACGAGTGCTTCAGCATCTAGTTACTTTATGTTTTGTTAATAGTGAATTTTGTAACTTTTTTGATATTTAAAAACTCAATAATGAACATGAAAATGAAGTCCATTAAATGGGAACATCTACTTGTCAGGATGCTTAATTGTGTGTTGACTTATCCCTTATTTTAACAGATGAGTGTAGATGGGCGTTGAAATCCACACTACAGTATTGACCTGTGAACATGTAAAATAATTAAGAAGAGGTCGTGAGACGATAAAAAGACTGTAATTAAGAGAACCCTTTTGAATAAGAGAGCTAGATTGCCTTTTTTTCCCAAAAGTCTTACATTTAGAGTATGATGTTGCTACAATGATATAGGAATAACTTGATGTTATGTTTTTATAATATTACATAATTTATACTTTGGTTTAGAGTGGTTTAGAGTGGTTACCATGGGGACATGGCAACTTCAGCTATACAGAGGGTTAAGTAGGGCTTCTTTAGCTTGCATAGCATCCTCCCTAATTGGTTGTGGTGCTGCATTGCCATGTTGTGTCCCTGTTAAAAATTGAAGGAGACCTTGTGTAAACACTGGCATTTCAGTCCTGTGTCCCAGAAGGGAAAACATGTATTTGTAATTATCTGCTTTGATACCACAATGTGATTTTTCACTATACACTATTTTGAAAATGAATGATGATTTGCAGAGGTTTTTTTGTGTGGGGCACTTTTATTGATATGTTATGCTAAATGGAATTCTGTTCCATCTCGGCTTCTGTCATTCATTGTATAGGCTCTTCTCTTTGTTCCTGGTTCATTTTGTTTTTGTATCTCATTGCATTATTCAATGCAGCAGAATACAGTTTAAGCATACTTCCAGAAATAGAGAAAACTAAACCATTATGTCCTATAAAGAATAATATTTCTAACAATGGAAATAATATTCACATAAATCTTAATAGCCATACACAGAATCAGAAATATCCTTGTCTATCCATGAATATGTTGTGATTTTGATTATGTGATTTTAAGTTTTTTATTCAATTGTGTAATATACAGAAAAGCAACAGTTCTCCTTTAAATAGCATACATATTTTATATTTAAATACATTAGTCCACAATTTTTCTAGCATTCCTTTTTGCATATAAAGAAAAAATAAAAAGACATGCATACATACAAAGAATTGCATACATAAATTTGTTAGTGTCAGCATCTGCATTTTAATATTTCAAATCAGCATATTTAATTACTTATTAAAGGGACACTCCACTTGCATGCATTTTATTACGCATTTTTAATTGGGGATATATTTTTTAAAATGTTTGCAAAACCTGAAGTCTTCATGTCTGCTGCCTTTGCAAATCCTCTCCTTCTAACCCCGCCCAGATTTTCTGTGACTGTCCAATCACAGACTTCCCAATGTTGCTCAATGAGAGTTTTTTGCTAAGGCAGGTGCTCTGGGTAACTGCTGCCTCTTGCGTTTAGCTCCTCTGAGCTAATGAAACCAGGAAGTAACATTACCTGTTGTCTAAATGACTCCCAGGGAGGGTGTTACCAGGTTAATGAATAAAAGAGTCAATTTCTATTGAAATCTGCACATTTTCCAAAATGAAAAATGAGGACACACTCTTCAAACATAAAGCTTTTCAGCAAGCTAAAGTGCTTTAGGGGTCTAGAGTGTACCTTGATGTAAAGCAAACATGAGCAGTTATTTGGCAAAGTGCTAAAGAAAAGATGCAATCACAATAGAAATAAGCATTTTCCCAAATGTAGCCTTTTCCCTAGAATGGCTTTGTTCTGATAAATATGGACCTTTGTTCTAACAAAAGCAGAGTAAAAATGTCATATGTAATGGGATGTACACTGTTCCAATAATTAAACATGATCAGAGCAGATCTATAAAAAAAAACCACATTCCATTAAAATGCTATTCATTTTTGCTAACAATAAATTAAATGATCAATCAGTGGAAAATAAGGCCACGGAAATACATTATTTTTGCCAGTACAAACAGAAGGCTTCTAACAATCTTCCTCACACTTATATATGATTTCTTACTTTATCCAGTTAATTAAATGGAAATTTATCATAATGTCAAAACACAACTATCTTCAAAAGACCACATTGAATTAAAGTTAATATTTTATCAACAAGCTGTGCAGGACAATCAGGAACTGATTACATCTTGATACAATCTGGTGCTTTATAATGTGGTTACAGAACACTATTAAAAGTGATTAATTTCTACATAAGAATGATTAAATTACTGTTACTTCAATTTCTTCCTATTTTATTAAATCAATGTAATCACTTGAAACATGTTTAGTGCCTGAAATAATTGTTCAAGAAAATGATATTTCTTTTTAAATGTCATTATGTACACGCAATTGTGGGTATGATTTAGTAATCAGTATACAAGGGGTACAAAACAGCAAGCGGTGTACTTATAAAAGGGTTCATTTCCATGGATTTTTCTGTTTAAATATAAAGTCAAATGTATAAAGTGTAATGATTAGAAATGTTTAGTACAAATGTATGTACACACATAATATTGTATCATTTTATGTAATGATGGATAATGTTTGACATTACTCATACAGAAACATGAATGCAAAGAGTTTGGAATAAATTCTAATGATTTTCAAAATGCAAGGTGTAGCTCATTGTCAGCATGGTTTCGTGAATGTAATACAAACATGAGTCTTACTAATTGTAAGGGAATTTTCAAATCTGTTTCCAGCCTTTGTATTTTGCTTAAGTCTGATCTGGGCATTCTTCTCTAACAAGAAAGGTGTTAAACATTAATTGGTGTTCTATTAAAGAGTGTTGGTGAAATGAAAAATTGCAGATTGTTGTATTTTTTTCATTTCTAAGGAAAGGGCTGTGGTGCAACCCCAAACATAGGTCTCTTTAGACTTGAGTCTATTTGATTGAAAGGCTGATTCCGAGGTCCCTGCCCATTCCCTTCATTTATTCTTAGCAAGAAGCTCAACAGTCAACATTAGTGATGTCCCAAACGGTTCGCTGGCGAATAGTTCCTGGCGAACATAGCGTGTTCGCGTTCGCCACGGATGGCGAACATATGCGATGTTCGGTCCCCCCCTATTTTTTATTTTTTTATTTTTTTTGTGGTCTTTCAGCCAAATTTACTAATACTAAGTAAAAATTACTTAGTATTAGTAAATTGTGCCCCTACTCGCAATACTGCGACTAGGGTATGTCTATTAAACAGTGAGCAGCCTGTGGCTGCTCACTGTTAAAAAAATAAAATAAAAAAGGGTCCTCCCTCCCTGAGCGGGTGGGGGCCCTAAAGTAAAAAAAGGGGGGAGGACCTATTGTCCTACCCCCTGGCCCCCACCCCTGGGCAGTGCGTTGGGGCCCTAAATACCAATGGGGGACCTATTGTTCTCTCCCCTGGCCCCCACCCCTGAATGGTGGGTGGGGGCCCTAAATACCAATAGGGGGGACCTATTTTCCTCCCCCCGGCCCCTACCCCTAAGTGGCGGGTGGGGGCCCTAAATACCAATAGGGGGGACCTATTATCCTCCCCCCCCGGCCCCCACCCCTGAGCGGCGGGTGGGGGCCCTAAATACCAATAGGTGGGGGGGACCTATTGTCCTCCCTCCTGGCCCCCACCCCTGAACGGCGGGTGGGGGCCCTAAATACCAATGGGGGACCTATTGTCCTCCCCCCGGCGGCCTTCACCCCTGAGCGGCGGGTAGGGGGCCCTAAATACCAATAGGGGGGGACCTATTGTCCTTCCCCCCGGCCCCCACCCCTGAGAGGTCACTATTGTGGCCAGAAAGAGTCCCTGTGGGTTTTAAAATTCGCCTGCCTATTGAAGTCTATGGCGGTTCGCCAGGTTCGCCCGTTCGCGAACATTTGCGGAAGATCGCGTTCGCCGTTCGCGAATTGAAAATTTCATGTCCGCGACATCACTAGTCAACATGGAAGACTCAAAGGAAGCCTCTTTTTAAACCTATGAGGACTGGCAACAGTCAACATGTGTACAGACAGTGCATTATCCTTGCATTACCACACCTATACCTTTTGGTGGAGCACCGATTGATGCATACTCTATTTAAAAGTCTTTTTAAACTCTTCAGTCCAGGACCTTCCTTCTTATAGTTCTCTATTGCCCAGGTTTGTATTCCTAATTGAGTTTGATTCTTGATAATGATGTTTTGTTTGTCTCTCGAGGCATCTGAGCCTGTGATTTTTCCAGCAAGTCTATTCTAGTCTATTTTCTACAAGTTAGGGTTATATTAGATCCAATAAGGAGTTATTACCTTTTGTTTTCTGCTCATGATCCAGATTTTACTTTATCCTAGAAATGCCACAGATGGAAAAGTAGTTGAGTTAATAACCATATTTTGAACATATCTGATATTTTTAAAAGAGTGAATGTAAGTTATTGTTAAAAAAAAAAAAAAAAAGGAAAGTAACAGGATTTGGAGGTTGACTGAATACATCATGAGAAAGAGAGGTCAGATGAAAATGATACAAAGTGGTCGGGGTTGGTGGTAGAACTACTGACCTGCCAATACTCTGAAAATGCATGGTACTAGTGTTGTAAAGGTGATATGTCTTGTTTTTAAGAGTCTGAGTTTAAATAAGCAGTTCAACATCCACTAAGGACAGATAAAGCACGTTTCCTATTTTTACCAAAATGAAAGATGAGGAGAGAAATTAGTGGACATAGTTTTATCTAAATATTATTTTTATATGGGTGGAACTGAACTCTAAATTAAGAAATTAGATTACTATTCATGGTAGCTTAAATGAATAATAGAAGGGGACCCAAGACTGAACAGTGAGCACATGAAGGCTATAAAGGACAAAGTAGTGGCAAAGTAGTAGAAAAATAAAGAAGTGTATTTTACAAATATTACATTTTAGTCACTTTGGTTATAGCATATTCAGTAAAGGGTTCAAGTGGAACGCAGAATGAAGAGTGTGATGTATGGGCTGTTGGACCGTGTATGAGTGTATGAGTTTGCACATTTTGATGTCTGGCAGGTTGGGCTGTTGTTGGCTGTGGATGATGCACTTAATATTTTTTGGTTCTCCACTTCCTGTTCCTTTGATACTCCACTTCCTGCTTGTTGTCGCTTGGTGGAATGTTCCAGGAATCAAAATGGCGGCTGAAAAAAATCTGTGTATTTAGGCATAAGAGATAGGAGAAACCTGTTGTATTTATATTAATAAAGTCAGTGCTTGGTTATACAGAAATAAAATGATTGTTTTTTTTTACAAAACAGAGCTATAACATTAGGAACTGATGCATTTAGAAAACATCACAGTGGGGATGAGGTTGTAGAGCCCAAATTACATGACAGGCATTGCACTACTAAGGACGTTGATGCTGACTCAGAGTCTTGGGCTTCTTGTGTTAAAAGACTTGAACAATATTTCACAGCTAACGATATTCCTGACACCAAACAGGTTGCTGTTTTCCTAACAGCTATAGGAGCCAGAATGTATGAAACTCTAAGGAGCCTCTTACGGGGAAGTGTGCCAGCAAGTCATTGGCAAGCTTGATTACTCTGTTAAGTGGCTATTTCCAATCAAAACTGTTAGAGAGACTTAAATTCTGTAAATGAAGGCAAGAGCCTGGTGAATCTGTTTCCTCATATGCCATTATGGAAATTTGTCAGCACATGTTGTTTTGGGGCCTACTTGCCCACTGCTTTGTGAGACCAGTTTGTAATGGGCATTGTACAAGATACAGTGCTAAAGAGACTGCTTACAAAATAAGATTTAACATTTAAAAAATGAACATGGCAAGCATTACGGAACAAGTCTCTAAGGATGCTAATGTATTAAACAGCAGACTGTACAGAACAGGAGAGGCAGAGCTAGAAGTTTTAAAATTAGACACTAGAGCACAGAGTAAACTACAGGGAAAGAGATATTCAAAACAAGAACAATCACATTACAGATGTTATCGCTGTAGAGCTGCTACACATGATGCAGCTGCATGCAAATCCAAGGACGCCAGGTATCATGCGTGTGGTAGAATTGGCCACTTACAAAGAGTCTGTAAATCCAGAGCAGAGAGGTAGTAATCATTTAGAGGAGAGAGCAAAGAATGCACACAGAGTATGCAGTGAATAAAGGCCCTTGGGTTGCCTGAAGTGCATGAATATCCATGTCATGTGTTCAATGAAAAGCAGACTAGACTTGACTGGATTAGGGAATTACAAGAGAAGTATGCACCAGTGTTTGATGGCCAGTTGGAGACTCTAAAAGAACAAAAAGTTTAATTTGAATTAAAGGAAGGAACAACACCAAATGTTTTTAAAGCAAGAAGTGTGAATTTATTTTAAGAGCAGGACAAGAGGAAGATTTAAGGAGATTAGAAGAGCTGAATATCATCCCCAGAGTTCACAACAGTGACTGAGCTTTGCCCATTGTTACTGTGAGGAGAGGAAATGGGGAGATATGGATTTGTTGAGAATCCCACATGGCTCTTTACGTGCAGCTTAAAATAGATAAGTATCCCATTCCTAGGATGAATGATCTTTTTGCACTATTGGTAGATGGCCAACATTTTACAAAAATGTACTTTAAAAATGCATACCTACAGTTATCTGTAAATCCAGATTTTAAACTACTACTTATCATTGATACCCATTGGGGGCTATTCAAGTATAATCATATGTTTTTGGCATTTCAACTGCACCAGCTGTCAGGCAACAGACAATGGATAAGCTGCTGGCTGGAATTCCTGTGACAGAGTGCCTGTTAGATGACAGGCTGGTGATGGGTAAATTAGAGGAGGAGCATAAACAGAATGTAGGGGCAGTTTTGCAGGGACTTATGGAATACGGATTGAAGGTGAATTTGGATAAATGCAAATTCATGCAGGATTGTCTTGAGTTTTGTGCACTTGTGATTAACAAGCATGAGCTGCATACAACAGATGAGAAGGTCAAGGCCTCCAACATAATGTGTCACAACTATCCTATCTTGGTCTGTTAAATTTTTACAATAGTTTTCTGCCATATATAGCTCATGTGCTGTACCCTTTATATCATCTTCTAGAGCAGGGGTCCTTAAACTACGGCCCCCCAGATGTTGCTGAACTACAACTCCCATGATTCTTTGAATTACATAGATAGCTAGAGAATCATGGGAGCTGTAGTTCAGCAACATCTGGGGGGGCCGGAGTTTGAGGACCCCTGTTCTAGAGAGTAAATGGCAATGGTGCTGGACAGTCAAATGTGCTTCAGCTTTCCATAAGTCAAAAAATTACTTTGTAGTTCACGTCTTCTAGTACATTACAACTTGGAAAAGCCAGTTTCCATTGCTTGAAACACATTACCTTATGGACTGGATGCAGTTCTGTCTCAATCCAAGGCTGATGGAACATACAGGCCAGTGGCTTTTGCCTCTAGATCACTCACAGCTGCAGAAAACAAGAATACTCTCAAATAGATAAATGGGCTCTGGCAATCGTATGTGCAGTAAAAAAAATAAATAATAATCCATCTTTATATATGTTCGACCCTTCACACTGCTTACATACCATAAAACCTTATTGACTATTTTTAATCCATAGAAAGGTATCTCAATCCTTAACTCTGGGGGCCTATCAGTTTCAGATACAATATTGTCTTTATGTCATACATGCTAATGTAAATGTCTTCTCTAGGCTTCCATTGAAAATTGATTCACAGTTAACTACCACAGAAAGATCTACAATATATTTTAGTGAGGTGATAACAGCTAAAATAAATTGCACTTGCAACAGCCAAGGACTCTGCTGAGGGAAATACTTGCTGATGTACACAAGGTTTGGACACTAAAGAGTCCAATACATCTCAAGTCATTCCAAACAAGAGCTCAGAAGTTATCAGTTTGAGATGGCTGTTTAATCTGGGGGGTAAGGGTTGTTATCCCTTTTGTGTTGCAACAACAGATTCTTGACATTTTGCATGTGGATTATCCTTGCATAGTCCATATGAAGCAGAAGGCAAGAGGTCATGTATGGTGGACAACCCTTGATGAGGATATTGCTAGTTATGTTTAATGTTGCACTGGATGTGCACAAGTACAGCGTTACTTGACACATTGTGCCGTACAACCTTGGACCTGACCTCTATCACCGTGGCAAAAAAATCACTTTTGCTTAACCAGTGGTAAATACAATGTATCTGATTGTGGTGGATGCATTCTAAATGGCTAAAAGTTGTATTCGTGTCACAGACCACCACAGAAGCTGCTGTCAAAGCATTACAGAAATAATTTGCACAATTTGGCCTGCCCAGAGTGCCTCTTTAAGAAAAGAAGGATTAGGATAAAGGGAAACGTGTATTTGGAAGAAAAACAAAATATTTGAGGAGAACACATGGAAAACAGAAGAAACATAGATTAGATACTATCAGGGGCGGACTGAGAACCCTCAGGGCCCCTGGTCAAAATAAATCAAGGGCCCCCTTACAGGCCCCACCCATACTCCGCAGCAAGCGCCACCCATGTCCCGCCTCCATGCACCGCCTCCAGCCACACCCTAAACAATCTTTAGACACAAGGAACAAAAGTGCAATAATCCCTTCAAGGCCCCAGTAGAGACTACAATTGAGGGCTAATGGGCCATGGAGGGGGGTCTTTCTAGCAGAGGCTATCTCAGTGTCCTTTAGAGAGTGTGTTAGAAAGAATCCCCTCCAGGCCCTATTAGAGACTACAATGGAGTCTAACAGGCTTGGAAGGGGGTCTTTCTAACAGAGGCCATCTCAGTGTCCCTGCTGGAAACAGTCGCCTCCAGGCCCCAGTAGAGACTACAATTGAGGGCTAATGGGCCATGGAGGGGGGGGAGCATTCTAGCAGAGGCTATCTCAGTGTCCTTTAGAGAGTGTGTTAGAAAGAATTTCCTCCAGGTCCCATTAGAGACTACAATGGAGTCTAATGGGGCCTGGAGGGGGGTCTCTCCAACACTCTGGTTCCTATTCACAATATAGCAACACAACATAGCTGATACCTAGGCCAAGTTGGCTCCTCTTACCTTAATTACTGTTGCTGGCTGGCAGTCTGTGGGCTTGCTGGAAGGCTGTGGGCTTACGGGCTGCGGCTGGCAGGCTGTGGGCTTGCTGGAAGGCTGTGGGCTTGCTGGCTACTGCCGGCAGGCTGTGGGCTTGCTGGCTGCGGCTGGCAGGCTGTGGGCTTGCTGGCTGCGGCTGGCAGGCTGTGGCTTGCTGGCTGTGGCTTGCTGGCTGGCAGGCTGTGGCTTGCTGGCTGCGGTTGGCAGGCTGTGGGTTTGCTGGCTTTAAGCCTAACTGGTGGCCTGTAGGCTGGCTGGCTGTCTACTGGCCAGCCTGTGGGCTGGCTGGCCTGTGGGTTGGCTGGCTTGCTGGCTACTGGGGCACTTGTAGATTATTTAAAGAAATAATCCATGCACAATAACCACTACTACTCTGTGTAGTCGTTATGGTGCCAGGAGGGCCGGGCCCCCCTCCCAGAGTAAGTAGTCAAACCGTTTAAGAACAGTTTGACAACTTACCTGGGGTCTGCTGGGATATGAGGCTGTAGTAGGGTATAGGAGCAGTGGTGCAATGTGTAAGGGGTGCAGTGTGTGTGAAAGGTTCAGTGTGTGTGAGGGGGTGTAGTGTGAGAATGTGTAGGGTGTGCGGGGCAATGTGTGTACGAGGGGGCTGTGTATGTGTGTGGCAATGTTAGTATGGGGGGCTGTGTGTGTGTGGGTGGGCAGTGTATGTGTGTGTGTGTGAGGCAATGTGTGTAAATGTGTATGGTGTGTGTGGGGGCAGTGTGTGTGTATGGGGGGCAATGTGTGAATGTGTATGGTGTGTGGGGGCAGTGTGTTTATGGGGCTAAAGTTCACTCTCACCACTGCGACCACCAGGAATACCTGGTGGTCACAGTGTTGAGAGTGAACTCTAGCCCGTAGCTCCAGGGCTAGAGTTTACTCTTGCAAGAGCCGTAACGTTGCCGTGGTAACCGCGGCAACGATCTGTGCTCGCGCAAGAAGGACCCAGAGGAGCTGCAGGCTGAGCTCCCAGGTCCTCTCTTCCTCCCTCCCCTGCCGGCTGCCCGCACGGTGCCTGCGGACAGGGGAGGGGGCAATTGCCCTCCTCTTACTCCCCCCTCCCCCTCTTCTTACCCCCCCTCCCCCTCTTCTTACCCCCTTCTTACTCCCACTCTCTTCTTACCCCCCTTCTTACTCTCCCCCTCTTCTTACTCCCCCCTCCCCCTCTCCTTACTCCCCCTTCTTACTCTCCCCATCTTCTTACTCCCCCCTCCCCCTCTTCTTACTCCCACCTCTTCTTACTCCTCCCTCTTCTTACTCCCCCCTCTTCTTACCCCCTCCCCCCTCTTCTTACCCCCTCCCCGCTCTTCTTACCCCCCTCCCCCCTCTTCTTACTCCCCCTTCCTCTTTTTACTCCCCCCTCCCCTCTTCTTACCCCCTTTACTCCCCCGCTCTTCTTACTCTCCCCTCTTCTTACCCCCTCCCCCCTCTTCTTACTCTCCCCTCCCCCTCTTCTTACTCCCCCCTTCCTCTTTTACTCCCCCCTCCCCCTCTTCTTACCCCTTCTTACTCCCCCCTCCCTTCTTACCCCCTCTCTCTCTTCTTACCCCCCTCCCTCTTCTTACCCCCCTCTCTTCTTACCCCCTCCCTCTCTCTTCTTACCCCCCTCCCTCTCTCTTTTTACCCCCCCTACTCCCCTCTCTCTTTTTACTCCCCTCCCTCTCTCTTTTTACCCCCCTCCCTCTCTCTTTTAACCCCCCCTCTCTCTTTTAACCTCCCCTCCCTCTCTCTTTTAACAACCCCCCTCTCTCTTTTAACCCCCCTCTCTCTTTTAACCCCCCCTCCCTCTTTTAACCCCCCTCCCTCTTTTAAACCCCCCTCCCTCTCTATTTTAACCCATCTCTTTTAACAACCCCCCCTCTCTCTTTTAACCCCCCCCTCTCTCTTTTAACCCCCCTCTCTTTTAACCCCCCTCTCTATTTTAACCCCGCCTCTCTCTTTTAACTCCCCCCCCTCCCTCTCTCTTTTTACCCCCTCCCCGTAGCGTGGCCGAGCTGCTCTGCGTCCGCGGTGCCGGCCGGATTGATAGGAAGGTGCACACACACTGAGTGTGCACCTTCCTGTTAGTCCGGCCGGGTACAGGAAACAGAAACTCCTGTTCCGCGCGGAACAGGAGTTTCTGTTTCCTGTTCCCGGCCGGACTGACAGGAAGGTGCACACTCAGTGTGTGTGCACCTTCCTATCACTCCGGCCGGCACCGCGGACGCAGAGCAGCTCGGCCACGCTACGGGGAGGGGAGGTGAGAAGCTGCAGCCGCCTGAGCGCTCTTAAGAGAGCGCTCAGGCGGCTGCAGCATTTAAAGGGGCGGCCGGGCCCCCTGATGGCGGGCCCCCCTCCCGGCTGGGCCCTCGGACCATGTCCGAAGTGCCCGACCGGTCAGTCCGCCCCTGGATACTATGAGTGGGCAATGATAAGAATGTTATATTTATTGTCTTATTTTATCAATATTTTAATTAGAATAAGTTTTGATGTTGATAGATGTGAGATAAGTATGAAGGAGATTTGTAAAGGGCAAAGTAAAGAGCTAACAGTATTAAAAATGTGCTTGAGGTTGTGAAAGAAGTGGTTGATGAGAAATGTGAAGTAAGATTGATGTTTCATGAATATATACTGAAAATATGTCAGATGCAGTGTGAGATTTCCTACAGATTTGTTCAGCTACTTCTGAACACCTATGAAGGTAACATTTTTATTTTGTGTGGTTTAACAAGGATAACATAAATAATACTGGGAGATGACAGAGACAATTATGTAATGTATTTGGAAGTTTGAGAAACTAAGATACAGTAATAAAACCACCATTAGCAGAGAGTTCAGAAAGACAGATAAACTGCAGTTTCTTTTTGGACTTCTCTGTGCTCAACTCTTTTGCCAACTCCTTTACACAATGCTCTGTGTAAATTAAAATTGACACTGATCAGACCCAACAATAAAACCATCTGTCTATTATCATGTAGGTCCCCCTCGTTCTGCCAAAACAACTCTGATGCATCGAGGCATGGACTCAACAAGACCTCTGAACATGTCCTGTGGTATCTGGCACCAAGACATTAGCAGCAAATCCTTTAAGTCCTGCAAGTTGCAAGATGGGGCCTCCATAGATTAGATAAGTTGTTCCAACACATCCCACAGATGTTCATACATACAGCAGGATCTGGGGAAAACCTTGAACTCTTTGTCATGTTCCTTAAACCATTCCTGAACATTTTTTGGCAGTTTTCATTATCCTGCTGAAAGAGGTGGTCTGCAACTATCTCTATGTAGGTAGTACATTGCCCAGAGCATGCCACTGCCTCCACTGGCCTGCCATCTGTCCTAAGTGCATCCTGCTGCCACGTGGCTATGGGAATGCTGCCCATCACTCACACCTAGTGGTGGCTCCTCCTCCTCGCACAGCAGCCGGGTCTGTAAACATTAGAGATGCCGGCCGCTGCAGCTTTGAAGAATCTAAGGGTTTTTCTGTTTAACCCTTAAAGTGCCAGATCATTTTAATCATGTAGGTGTATCACACACACACCCATGACCACATGCTTCCCTTCAGCCAATCAGGGAGCACCTTAGACTATATAAGCCTGTATTGTCCATTTCTGAGCCCTGTCATGGTTTCCATTGTAGTTATCCGAGAGCGCGTTCCTTATATTGATTCTTGTGTATTTGACCTTGGCTTCCCTTTTGACTATCCGATCTCTGTATTCCTTGACCTTTGGCTTGGCTCCAGACTATTCTGATATCTCCATTCCTTGACTCGTGGCTTCTTCATCGGTTCCATTATTTCTACGTCTTGTCTTTATCCTGTCATGTGTTTTTTTCCTTTATATGTTAAATCCAGCCATTCTAAAGCCTGGTAATATGTCCTAGGAATTTTCTTAATATCTACTTAGGTTCTGCGTGTTGGGCATCAGTTATTCCTGACACATCGCCAGCATTAAGCTTTTACAGCAATGCGAGCTACAGTAGCTCTTTTGTGTGATAGGACCAGACGGGTTTGTCTTCACTCCCCACATTTATCAATGTGCCTTGGACACCCATGACCCATGAGCCTGATGCTGGTTCACCGGTTGTCCTTCCTTAAACCACTTTTGGTAGGTACTAACCACGATATACCGGGAACACCTGACAAGACCTGTTGTTTTGGAGATGTACTGACCCAGTCGTCTAGCTATCACTATTTGACCCTTATCAAAGTCACTTAGATCTTTTCGCTTGACCATTTTTCCTGCTTCCAACACATGAAATTCAAGAACTGTCTGTTCACTTGATGCCTACTATACCCCACTCCTTGACAGGTGCCATTGATGATTTATTTAATGTTACTTATTTCATGTGTTAGTGGTTTTAATAATGTGGTTGATAAGTATAGGTATTGTGTGATTATAGTGCTTATTGCATCCTTTTTGAAATGCCAGTAGGAAAGAGGAAGCAGAAACATAGGATGGATCTAAATAATAGGTATTAAAGGGTTATTTGGACTATTTTAACATACATAATTGTAATGGTTAAGGATGCAGAATACTGTTGCAAAATTGACAATGTGTAAAGAACTCATGTGAATGAAATCATTCATATAATACAGGGAAAAAAAATTACTATTGTATGTTTACAGTCAATAAATGTTAACGAAAATAAATCAGAAATATTATATTTCCATGCTGAACATTTTCAATGATGCAGTCCCTAACAAAGCTGCACAGCAGGATAACAATACAAAAATGAAACACTGCACTTGTAACTTAAAATAGATTTCCCTTTAGAGTCTTTAAAATCTCTTAGCTTGATGAGTGTTTGAAAACACTGAAGTGTTGTTGGTAGAGTTTGAAAGAAAATTCAATATTGCAATAAGTTTTGTTCTATCTCCATAGACAGTTTTCAAGTATGGGAAACTTTAACCTAGAAATGAAAAGAAAAATTCCATCAACTTGTGCAAACTTTCTTTCAACTGTTAATAGCAGGGAAAACATTGCAACCAGTGGAGAAAAAGAGGACAGTTGTCAGCAATTTCCATAAACATTATTGTGGCGGAACCAACCTCGCCACTGTGCACTGGAGAAGCCTGGTTGCTCGCCTGCTCCCTTTAGACTATGGCCCGGCAGTTAAAATCTTTTATTTTCCCTGCTGAAAGGCTTATTCGTGCCTTTCTGCCAGGGTGTTCGGTAGATTAAATCTGCCGAACAAAGTACCGATCGATGGACCACCTGGGAACTGGAGTGTGCCATCAATTGACTGCCCAGAAGCTGTGGTTAACCGCAGCTTAATTGATGAATGATGGGTGGCCTTTGTTTGTTTGCGAACACATGGCAGCGGCCATTTTATCTCCCGAACGGCCAGCGGTGTTCAGCGCCCAAACTATGGAACTGAAAACGGACACTTATTTGCGCGAACAACGCTGAGCCGCCAGCCTCCTTACCTTTGCATTCGGTAGTGGAACCGACTAACTGTTCATTCGGTAGTTTAACCATATGAACAGCATCACCCCAGATAGCCATGCCATGGAGCCTATTCGTGTAACGAAAGACTATGGGAAAGACTTTGGCTCCATGGCGATTGAACTGTATGTATGTGATGTGGGCGCCATTCGGTAATAATGTGCGCTCAGATCTAAGCTATCTGGGGATAGGTAGAATGTGTGTGCTTTATGTAGTAAATGTAACCGTATGTAATTTTAAGTCTTTTACTGAAAATGTGTGTAATGGAGTTTTGCCTCTATCCTTGGAGATAATTGGATTACTTCCTAATTATCTCCAGGGCAGGGAGGAGGGATTGTGATGCATTGTGGGATTGTTGAAATGTGTCTGTGATTGGTCAATGTCCAATATGTTTCCCAGTCTTCCATCTGGTCCCCTAGGGGAGTGTCTACCAGATGGGAGACCTGCATAAAAGCCGGGCAGTTAGCCCCAGTAAACGAGATTCTGCTTGACCCTCAAAAAGAAGTGTTGTCTCGTTATTGGGGGATTTGGATTGTATGCCGATTGCCAGGAGTGTAAGCTGATTGTATGCTTTTCCTGTTCGTCTGTTTCCCGGGTTCGTGTGTTTCCTGTTCGGGAGTTGGAGGATTCGTGAAGTTTGCTGTTCAGGAGATTGGTGCTTACAGTAGCTGCCTGTGCATCTGGAAAGGGGAATATCGCCTAAACGTTTTTTAACCTCGTGTGTGCAAAACGGTCCGTTACAATTATTCTTACCATACTTGTGGGCTTTCAGTCTCCTTGCGATATGTGTCAGCTTGGAGAGTGTTTGCAATCAGTTGGGAATACTGAATGAATTTGACTCACACCAAACACCACCAGAGATGAAACTATTGTTTGACCATTGACACCAAGAGTAATAATGTCTTATTATAGACCACAATAATTGATTCATATCAAAAAGTTGTAAAGCTTGGGGGCCCAACAGCAAGAATTACACTGATATATAAGTCTCATCACTACCAAATACCTTAAATGGCATTAATTGGTGACTTCATCCATGTTTGACAAGTAGGTTCATTTTATTAAATGTAAAGATGGAAAATTTTGGGATTTTGATCCCTCTGTTACCAACTCAGGAATTAAACTGTTATCTATCATAAACATAATAAGATATTTCTAAGAGAGGACTTGAATTATAAAAAAATAAATAAAAAAATTGAATATTAAATTAATTATACACAAAATAATTATTAATTCTCATTTTGACACTTTTTTCTTCAGGCTGTGTAAGAGTGATGTTGCACCGCTGGGCCTCTTAAAGGTCCTGCAAAGGGCAAAGCAAGGGATGCAAAAGATAAAGACCATTCTAATGGGTTTATGAATTTTGTTTTGCAATTTTATCTCTCTTATATAGCACCACCATAAAATAATATATGTCTGTATTGTTATTTGTAACACTGTGTAGAGAAGGATCCGCACACTATGCCATACTAATGGGAGTGGAGGTGGAAGTCAACTCATGTGACAGCTGGCAAAGAGACTACACACAGAAATCCATCCCTTCATTCTACTCATTGTAACGTGGCTGATGGGAGCCTCAACAGAGTTCTTCTGGCTCTAACTTGCCATGAGTTACAAAAAAACAGGGGGGGGTGTCAACAGCAGTAAGCTCCCATTTTTCCAACCCTAGTTATGAAGTTTTATAGAGGTAGGTAGGGTTTAGACTATCTATAGCTATTCAATCACCATCCTGTTTCCTCAAATATTGTCAAGGAAGACTTTCATTTAAGGTTTCTGCTCTGCTCCGGTTCTCCCACTCCACTACCTGTCAAGGAAGACTTTGATAAGAGGTTTCTGCTCTGCTCCGGTCCTCCGGCCCTACCATTTGTTCCCTTGATCCTATTCCCTCATATCTCATCCGCACTCTGTCTCCCTCTCTTGCTCTTCCTCTCACTAAAATCCGTAATCTCTCCCTTTTCTTCAGCACATTTCCTTAACCCTTCAAGCATCCAACCATAACGCCAATTCTGAAAAAACCCAACCTTGACCCCAACTCACCATCCAACTACCGCCCTATATCACTACTGTCATTTGCCTCCAAGATCCTTGAGAGAGTTGTGTATGCGAGATTGGTAGATTTCCTCAAATCCAACTCTGCTTGTCCCACTTTAGTCTGGATTCCACGCTCGTCACTCTGTTAAAACAGCTGTGACCAGAATATCCAATGATTTAATTGCTGCTAAATCTCATGGCCATTACTCTATCCTAATTCTCCTGGATTTTTCTGCTGCCTTTGACACTGTTGATCATCAACAACTTCTTCTCATTCTCTATAATCTCAGTCTATGAGATACTGTTCTCTACTGGTGCTCCTCCTACCTCTCCCAGCACTTTTTCAGTGTCTCTTTCTCTGGCTCTGCCTCTTCTCCCCAACACCTCTCTGCTGGTGTTCCCCAAGGTTCTGTCTTTGGTCCCCTACTCTTCTTCATCTATACTGCTTCCATTGGTAAACTCATCAGCTCCTTTGGCTTCCCTTATCATTTATATGCAGATGACACACAAATCTACCTGTCCTCTCCTGATCTCTCTCCACCTATCTTGACTCGTGTCTCTGACTGCCTCAGCTATTTCCAACTGGATGGCTGCTCACTTCCTTAAACTCAACCTGTACAAAACAGAACTTCTGGTCTTTCCTCCCTCAAGTGTTGTTACTCCCATGTCTGTTTCCCTCCAAGTCAACGGTGCCACCAACTCCTCTACCTCGCAGGCTCACTGCCTAGATGTTCTCTTTGACTCTGACCTCTCCTTCACCCCTCATGTCCAGTCCATCGCCAAATCCTGCCGCTTCTATCTCAAAAATATAGCTCGCATCTGCCCCTATTTAACACCAGAAGCAGCTAAGGTGCTGGTCCATGCCATTGTTCTTTCTTGCCTTGACTACTGCAATCCCCTTCTCAGTGGTCTTACTTGTTCCCAGATTGCACCGCTGCAATCTAAAATGAATGCGGCGGCAAGGCTCATTTTCCTGTCCGCCCGCACCTCCCACGCCTCCCACCTCTGTCAGTTCCTACATTGGCTTCCAGTTAGATATAGGACTCAATTTAAGATTCTGGTGCTTGCTTACAAGTCCCTACATAATGCTGCTCCAACCTACCGATCCTCCCTAATACACAAGTATTAGGGGCCGTCGAGGCCCCTGCAATCTGCCGAAGACCTACGTCTATCCTCTGTCCGTACTCCCACATCTGATGCTTACCTCCAAGACTTCTCCAGGGCTGACCCTTTTCTGTGGAACTCCCTTCCTTTTCCATTAGACTTTTACCCAATCTCCACTCCGTCAAAAAATCTTTAAAAACACACTTCTTCAGGAAAGCATATAATTTAAACTGTTAGCGGGTTTTCATCCCGCCCCCCTCCCCAATGACTCCTCTCCTGCTACTGTCAAAAATAACATACTCAGTACTCAGTGAATACATTTCTAGTATCCTACTTCATTACCCCTTTGTGTCACTATACCCCCTTCTCTCTAGAATGTAAGCTCATTAAGCAGGGTCCTCAACCCCTCTGTTCCTGTGCATCCATATGTCTGGTTACAATTACATGTCTGTTAGTCCACCCATTGTACAGCGCTACGGAATTTGCTTGCACTATATAAATAATAAAATAATAATAATGTTTTCCACATAGGACAGACTGCTATTGTGTTGCTCTCTATTGCTTAGACTTCTCTTTGATTAAGTTGGGACTCCGCTGACATCAACTGGTGATCTTACACTACTACAGTATTCCTTGTACCCTATATATTGTCTGTCGTTTTCACAAGCTTATTTGGCTAGGTAGACAAGTGCCCTATATTCTCCAAACTGTTTATTTTCCTTTTTGATTTCAATGGTTTTCATTCAAGGTGTAGTGTTTGTGCTAAAGGTTGTAATTAAAAGTGATTATAGAATTGGATAATAAAAGTTACATTCTTGATTATCCTACTCCTAGATCTTTATGCCCAGTGTTTAATTAGCCTCCTTTTAGGAAT
Source organism: Pelobates fuscus (assembly GCF_036172605.1). Taxonomy (NCBI): domain Eukaryota; kingdom Metazoa; phylum Chordata; class Amphibia; order Anura; family Pelobatidae; genus Pelobates; species Pelobates fuscus. Next base: position 85,963,191 of record NC_086320.1, read on the forward strand.
AAGTTAAATATTTTTTTTTTTAAATAAGTAGAATGGGTCTGTGTGCTCATGTTTGTTTTTCTGTGTGGCTGTCAGGGAGTTTGTGTTTAACTGTATTACTGAAAGTACGTCTGTGTGTTTTACTTTGTGACAGTGATAGGGTATGTATTGTTTTTATGAGTAACATTGAGTGAGTCAATGTTCTATGAAATGAAAATAAGATATGTTTTGTCTTTAACTGTTAACTGTCACGGATAAGTAAATGAAACCAAAGTATGCAGAGTATAATCGCAGTGAATAGGCATGTTATGGGTCCTTAGAGGTGTCCGCACTTCACAAAAAAAAGAATGACGAAAAAGTGAAGACAAGCCAGAATCAAGAGATGTGAGAAATCAGATAAACAGAAAGACAGGTCAGTGGTACCAGAATACAGAATGGTTGTCTGTGATGTCATGACTCCAGCGGGCATGTCATAAAATATTCTAGTGGCGCTACCGTTTCTTTATTTGTTTTCTACTATTCATGTCATAAATAGGGGTGTGGACACAGCAGCCAGCATCAGAGAGGCTAGAGGGGGCAGCAGGGACTGGAAAAATGGAGGTCCGACGGATCAGGGTGATTGGCAGACCTGCAAGGTAAGAGGAAGCCTCCTTACATATAACATTTATTGTTAATATCCTATCCTATAGAACAAAAAGGACAGAGCTGTGTCCATAGACATGTAGGCCGTAGACATGGTTTGTACACCACTAATTCCTGCTTTGAGAACAGCACTCACACAAAAAAAGATTACTTAAACTCGCCTATCTAAATATGGGTTACACCATACATACACATACATACATTTTTATTATTATAATTATAATGCCTATCACACAAATTAGCTTAAAATACAGGGAGTGGCCTAAATATACACTAACCAGCTGCAATAAAAAAAAAATATTGAAGTGTGAAAACAAATTCACAATAATAAAAAATACATGGCATTTCCTTAACCATCTGTGACCAGTGGCGGAACTACTGTGGTCACAGTGGCCACAGCTGTGACCGGGCCCGTCACTCCCTGTGGACCCCTGTGATCACGGTGTTCAGCCAGCCATGTGTTGTGGCCCTGGCCCGCATGGTAGAACCACTGGGGCCACATGTTCAGGGGCCCATCGGGTGGCCCATGCTATTAGGGTCGCCTGATGCTTTGTATTTTCAGGGGGCCCGGTCGCGCTGTTAAAGTACTGCAGCGACCCTGCAATGATGTCAGACTGAGTTGGAAGGAAGTCCCAGCTTACACAGAGCCCGCACGGGAGGAAGAGGAGGAGAGGAGGGAGTCAGAGTGGGAACTCTGACTCCCATCAGCCTGAGCCACTGGACCCCACGGAAGTCACCCTCCTGCACCTAAAAGGTAGGAAACAGGAGGGTGACTAAACCATTGTGCATGTGTGATTATTTGTGTGTGTGTCTTAATGTATGTGTGTGTGTCTCTGTATTTATGTATGTGTATTTGTCTGTATGTATGTATGTGTTTGCGTCTCTGTATGTATGTATGTGTGTGTGGCTTGTGGAGTGCCATCGAACCCACTCTCAAACAGCACAGAGGCAGAGAATCAAAGACCGCGTGGCTGCAGATCAACCAGCAAATCGGGCACTGCAAGGTGAAGACCCCTTGCACAGAAGACCTCACACAGCACTACGGCATGTAAACTGGCTGGGGCGGCAGGACTGCTCTGGCCCAACAACATATTCAGGCAGCTTCCCACTATTAGGGATCGGATGAAAGGGGACTCATGCAAGATGGAAGCCAACAAATCTCCTATGCTTACAAGACGCAAGCGTGTCCTGATTTTTTCATTTTGCATTTGGCCTGTTGCCTTATACTCTATTATTTAAATTGCCCTCACATTGAGATCTCTATGCTATTTATAATGGTAATGTTATTGCTTTGAAATGCAGGGACCTATGTTTACATATTATACCATGTTCGCTGTACCCATCAGCTTTATAGTACTTCTGATATCTCGTGCTAAATTTATCCTATGCAGTAATGCCAAGCTCTATAGTTATCTCTGTAATATCTACACTCACTTTATCTCATGCTAATGAAAATGTGTTTTTGCTCATGTTTATATTTAACCTCTTATATATGGCTGTAGTGCTTTATTAACCTATAGGCTACCTTTCTGATCTCTCTACAACATGTGTGCCTATCCCAAACACCTATGCTTTGATTTAGCCACCCACCACGGCTCCATAATCTTTTTCGCCTACTAATAACTGGGTAAAACAACCGCCTTAGACATATTTGTGTAAGCCTGATGTTATTTCTTTCTTATTATTTACAAAAGAAATGTGGTTTTCTTGATGCCATGCAATTGTTGTCTCATATCTTACATTGCACTTTCTACAGCTGTTGTGCCTGGGCAAGTTCTTATGTAGTAATATGCACAACCAAAATAAAGTTATTTAAAAAAAAAAGGAGATGCCTTCCGAGCACTTCTAAAGACTACCATTGACCCACTAGCCAGTGCTCTGTTATTGTTGCTACCTCCAAATCTGGAGTACATCTCTAGTACACAAGAGTTCCTTCCTACACCCCAGATAGCTTTAACCCTTACAGGCCCCTGAGCATGTATGGTTACCACTCGCAGGTTTAACTCATTCACAGGGAGTCACATCCCAGTCCAATCCCAGAATTACAGGATTTAAATTTTAATTCATCAACAGCCAACACTAAAAATCTATTAAATTGGGATTTAATAAATAAAAAGACAGAGAACACAAAAGGATAAATAACAAAGACAAATTCACCGATTAAAATTGGGAATTACATGAAAACTCTACCTTACAGTCCATGACTTGCCCATATAAAAGAATCCAGTAGGGTTGCGATTTAAGGAGCAATGAGGAGCAGATCAGGCTCATATGTTATACAGTGCGGCCCCTCACCATGAGCTTCATGAGTTGAGATGTTTCTTTAAGCATCTTATTCCCATTCAGGATTATACAGGGATATCTAAACCCAATAAGGGTTGTCCATTACTAGATATACCACTTGTGATAGAGACACCCTAAGGAGAGAATATGGGTACAAATATATTGTACCCTAATACAATATTTGCATGTAGACAAGGACTCGTCCCAGCCCTCAGAAACACAATGCACAATACCAACACATAGGTACCTACAATGCAAACAAAGGGAAAAACATAGGGCAGTATTGCCGTTTCTAAAACAGAATTAAAAAATTAGCAAATTGTACACTCACAAACCCAGATTGATTGAAGGCATATCAAATAATATGAAGAATATCCTTGTGTTTGGATTCCAGCATGTAGGAGAAAGAAATTAAGAAATAATAGTGCAGAGTTTCAAAAACTTTAATAAAAATTGCACTTACAAGACAGAGGTATTGAATAGGCACATCACAAATAGATATCACTGTAGCAGCACACAGGAACACCTTTGACAACAGTGTGATTTGATGGGGTCCTTCAGCAGCATCAGGATCAAATTAAAAACAAAAGGAACAAAATAAAGAAACTCTAAGCGCTAAAAAACAAGCCCTACGCGTTTCGTTCAGATAACCGAACTTCCTCAGGGGGAAAATGGTCAAGACAAATCTCCAAAATTATTCCAGTCTGTCGCATACGTGACTTCATCGGACCGCTCCGTCCTGCGTTCCATGAGGTGCGGGGGTGCGTTCCAGACGCATCACGGAAGTAAATGTCCGTAAACATAATCAAACGCGGAAAAATACATAAAAACACAAATACATTTTTTAATTTTTTAATTTATTATTTTTTTCTTATTTTATTTTATTTATATTCATTTTTTCTTTTTATTATTATTATTTTTTTCTTTTTATTATTTGTTACACTTTTCTCTGTTTATGTTGATTTCTGTATTTAGAATTATTATTTACTCATTATATAGTAATTTCCATCTTTGTATTAATAGTTAGGTTTTTCATCAGTAGTTCTTAAGAGAATACATTCTCCCCAATGACACCACTATTGTAACCACTAATGTTTTATAGTGGTCTTTTCCCTCTCTCTCAGTTTAGTCAAATATGTGAATGTTAAACCGTTTGGAAGAGCACTATTAATTACCACTATGTACTGTTTTGAAGGCATTTATGGATTAAATTTTTTTTTTAATTCTTTATTTTTGAATGCATAAAGGATAACAAATGCAAATGCGTATGCCATGCCCCAACAGCATGTACCCGCTATAGAGTAGTAAAACAACATTGGCATGACAGTGAAGTACAATGCACATTTTTTGGTTGTAGTAACGAGAAGACAATTTGTTTAAGCTTAGAAAGTAGCGGTATAGGACTAGAATCAGAGTATAATTGTCTAAGTGAGGGTTGATACGAATGGCTCATACATGACGATCCTTATACCTGGCGATTGTTAAAATTAGCAGTTGGGGGGAGGAGGGGGTAAGCAAGCCAGCTGCGCTCCTATGGTAGTTAGCTGCCGGAATTGTAATTATGGACACTTTAATGTGCTGTTCTTTGTACACTATAAGCAGATTATCTACTATGCGTCCCGATGTGGTGTGCGGTCTGGTTGCCTAGCTAGGCAAGCTGGTGCTGCTTAGGTAACTGGTCTAGGTTTGGAAACAATCACAGTATAGCATTACTCAGGATTATGCATGTTTAAGCATTAACCATAGAGAATAAACGGTTTAAAGCAAGTGAAGCTAAAGTGGCCTCGGTAATAATTAACGGGGAGTGGATATATCTCAACATCTGATACCCCCTATGTGTTCGTTACTCAAGTCCTGGCGTGTGTCCCCGTCTCGCCATCTATGGAGATAACGTGAATTACGCTACCTAGAAGCTGGGATGTGTCTATCCAGTGGTGGAGAATCTACAGGCCACTCCGATAGCCAAGCAACCCTGTTCCGATCAAGCGCTGTGGTACAAACTGTGGCCTTGCAGCTTGTTTGGCCTATATATTAGCACATCGTGTAAGGCATAAATAAACGTCCCAGGGTGTGTCAAGGCCCAACAGGATGGGTGTAACAGACAGTTTCACTTACAAGAGGATAAAACCCAGTTTAGGCGATATCCCCCTTTTCCATAGACCAGCAGCACCAATCTCCCGGACTGCAAACTGTACAAATCTTCCAACTCCCGAACTGGAAACACACGAACCCTGGAATAGCTGAACAGGAAAAGCATACAATCTGCTTACACTCCTGGCAGTCAGCATACAATCCAATTCCCCCAAAAACGAGACGACACATCGGTTTGAGGGTCAAGCAGAATCTGAGGTCTGGAACACCCAGCCTGGTTTTTATTACAGTTGTGCACATACAGGACACACCCAGGGGGAGGCATAAAACAACCAATCAAGCAACAGTACAACCCACACATCCCCTCCCCTCAGATAAGCAATTAACATAATTATTACATACAGTAAAAATACAGTTTCCACACATACTCTGTAACTTTAAAACCATACATCGCATTCTCAAAAAAATACATAACCACAATCAATCCATTCAGGGGAACAACATATTAAAAAATGGCATGAATCCGACCAGGGGTTCAAAAGTTAGTAAAAGTATATTTTGTTCCCCCTGGCTGGCAGTATTTTAATCTGCTCAAACAGGAAAAGTAAAACATCCCCACAATGCATCCTGGTTTCCTCCCTTCTGCCCTGGAGATAATTGGAGAAGTAATCCAATTATCTCCCAGGTCAAAGACAAAACACATGTGGGGACCTAAATACAGGATTATGTTTTAAAATATATAAAGTTACTTTTTATACATTAAACACAGACATGTAACATATCCCCAGATAGCTCAGGTCTGCGTGCACATTATTAGGTGAATGGCACGCAGACCACACAAATACAGTTTAATTGCCATGGAGCCAAAGTCTTTCCCATAGTCTTTCATTATATGAATAGGCTCCACGGCATAGCTATCTGGGGGTATCACTGCTCACACAGGGCAAGTACCGAATGGCCCCACTGTGTTTAAAGGGCCAGAATGAGTGACATGCACTCTGTTAGGGCCGAATACGTTTTGTAAAAGGGCCCAATCTCCCAGGGCCATAGTCCAAAGGCAAGAGGCGGGCAAGCAGCCCCCTCGAAGCACACGTGGCGAGGTCGGTTTCGCCACAATGGGCATTAGAGTTTAGGGAGACATGTGTATCGTTACCAATGTGTGATGCTGTATCTAATATGGTGATTGTATGATGAAAATCAAGACATATAAACAGACTTTTGAGTCCCGGTATAAGCGTGCAGAAGCACCATAACCTGAACAGCGAAGGTGGATCGCTCAGCGGCAGGAGAGTCTAGGACGTGGGGGACCCGTGGATGGCCACTTGGGCTGAAGCTCTCCATGTCCGCATCAGGCTCTGTAACCGTTTGTGGTAAGTACATGTGGGCCTCAGTGTCAGGGTTCATGCCCCAATCAGGAGGTCCCCATAGGCTGGAGTGAGTCTCCGGTGCGTCAGGCTGTGGCTACGGTTTGCTTCAGATTTGTTATCGTCAGGGAACAGTTGAAAATTGTCCGTTGAATTGGAGCCCACTGGTTGTCGAGTGTGCCACATCGTTTAAGGCCCACAGCCAGGGGCATTTTGTGCGGTCTGTGGATTAAATAACCAGGAAACAACAGTTGGGTAATAGTCCAGCGGCATGTTGAGCTGCTCTCCGAGAGTTTCGAGCCCCTCAGGGCAGTTCATGGTGCCGTGCAGGTAAGTGGGAGTGCTTGTAACCCCGTTTATGTGGTGATCGAGGCGTAGGCGTCTGGCGTATTATTTCCTGGTACAAACGTGGCAATTCGTGCCGGGTCCCAGCTGCGGGTTGGGGAGGTATGGTCTTGGGATCTCTTTTGGGTGTGTGGGTCATGTGGTAGGCCCAAGGTTCGCAGGAGATTCGCTGTGTCCCGAGCGTCGTGGATCTGGTGCGTGTTTCCTCCTTGTTGTACGAGGAGTGTTTGGGAGGGTCGCCAGCGGTAATGTATGTTGTGTCGCTGGAGCAAGGATGTGAGAGGGCGGAGTAACCTGCACCATGCCAGGGTGCCTCCGGACAGGTCGGCGTAAAAGGTCAGGTGCATGTTCTCAAACTGCAGTGGGGTTTTACCTCGGAGGGCAGCGAGGATCGCCTATTTGTCCTTCCCATTCCTGAAGGTGATTATGGTATCCCTTGTGGCCGTGGCTGGGGCCCTGGGAGGTTTGGGGACCCGGAAAAAGTCTGTGGGTGTGATGTACTTAGCCTGGCTGGAGGGTAGTATGGCCGTCAACATTCGTTTGAGTGTCTGCGGCAACTCCGCCTCCGGCATCTCTTCTGAGATCCCTCTGACCTTTAAATTATGTCTCCTTCTGGTATCCTCTTGGACAGCAAAACGCAGTTCATGTAGTTGGTTCTGGCGTTGCAGATCCTGTACAGCCGTCTGTAGTGAGGATATGTGCTGTTGGTTATCTTGGGAGGAGACCTCCAGTGTTGATATGCGGCCTGTCAGGCCCTGCAGCTCGCCTCTCAAAGCGGTGACGTCCGTGAGGATGTTTTTATGCAGGTCTGCTAGTAATGCTTTTAATACCCCGGTGGTTACCAGGTCGGCATCTATGTCAGCTCTTGGTTTGTTAGGATTCATCTTCTGCTTTGGGGCTGGAGCTGGGGGGTAATCATCCTCTGCAACCCCAGAGCAGTCATCCAAAAAGAAATCCGAGCAGCCTCCGTGGAGAGCCGCCATGTTGGATTCGCCCGTGCCGCGTGCTTGCCACCACATGTCTCTAACTGTCAGCCCTGGAGCAGGTTTGTCCGCCGTCGTTTTTTTATTTTTCCGACCCATATGGCTAGGAGTATTCCCACATATAGTTGTCCCTGGGGGTGATGTATGCTGTATTTAGGTTCAATTTCTCGTTTTTCGCTCCGGATTAATTTTTTGTCCTTGTTATTATGTATTTTTCCTCGTTTGATTATATTTACGGACATTTACTTCCGGGATGCGCCTGGAACACACCCCCGAGCATGGAACGCAGGATGGAGCGGTCCGATGACGTCACGTTTGCGACAGAACGGAATACGTGTAAGAAGCTGGAAACAAGTGATTAGGACGCAATTGGACACATCTGCAAGGGCTCCGTCCTGATAGGTGGGCGGGAATCCGCAGGAACTGCTCAGTATATTTAAATGCTTTGTGGATTCGTATAAAACAGCTGCACTTTTGGAGATTTGTCTTGACCATTTTTCCCCTGAGGAAGTTCAGTTATCTGAACGAAACGCGTAGGGCTTGTTTTTTAGCGCTTAGAGTTTCTTTATTTTGTTCCTTTTGTTTTTAATTTGATCCTGATGCTGCTGAAGGACCCCATCAAATCACACTGTTGTTGAAGGTGTTCCTGTGTGCTGCTACAGTGATATTTATTTGTGATGTGCCTATTCAATACCTCTGTCTTGTAAGTGCAATTTTTATTAGTTTTAAGCCGTTTGTGAAACTCTGCACTATTATTTCTTAATTTCTTTCTCCTACATGCTGGAATCCAAACACAAGGATATTCTTCATATTATTTGATATGCCTTCAATCAATCTGGGTTTGTGAGTGTACAATTTGCTCATTTTTTATTCTGTTTTAGAAACGGCAATATTGCCCTATGTTTTTCCCTTTGTTTGCATTGTAGTTACCTATGTGTTGGTACTGTGTATTCTTGTCCAGTACTAGGCATGTTCATCATGTTATCAACAGCTGCCCAGAACTTCTGGAAGTACAACCAATCAGCCATGGATCACTTTTAGACAAAAGACCACAAACTGGAGGGAAATGTGCACCATCCTTGGCAAATGTGAGGTGTGCATGAGACCCCATATGAATATGTAGTTTGACTCCCAGGTTAGGATAAAGTCATAAATGAAGGTCCTCAGCAAACAGCAGAGGGGAAGTCTTAAAAGTAGGAGACCCTATGCCTTACAGGAGGAGACCCTGTTACAGACCGTATGTGCATACTTGCCCATCCAAAACTTTTTTGTCACACCACCCAACACCAAGACATCAAAAAGAATCCCACTACTGTGAGAAATAGTGACTTGGGGACAAAGAAATGAAAAAGATATGAAATAGAGAGTACGTAAAGATATATTTGTACCCAGTTCAGTTCCATGTTCCTGCATCAGTCAGTGTATATAGGATCAGTGCTAAATACACTAAAAAGACATTTAAACTAAACATATAACATATTTACTAGTTTAAGGATAAAATAACATATTTTTTCCATGTATAAGACTGTGTTGTTGTTTTTTAAATTGGTCTAAAATTGGGGGCTGTCTTTTACACGGAATATCACTGCTTGGGTTAAAAAAAAACACTTGTGTGCGGAGCCTAAGTTAAGATGGTGCCTGCCACATTCCAGTGTGCCACGGCCCATGTACATACCTGGCCTCCCTCCCGCCGATCCACTTCTGAATGCTGTGCCAAAGAGAAAGAGGTCCCTATATGTGTGGGAGCTGCAGCAGACATCAGCACTTACCCCCAATGGAGCTCCAGAGATATTCCACACCATAAAAGGACCAGACATATTAAGGTAAGCTCCACCTCAGGCAGGTCTTGCTTTCTGATTTATGTTTTGGGGGAGAAATGGGGATCATGAATCAGAGGGAATACTACTGTGATGTCCCAGCATGCCCTCACACCACCTGCTGTATTGTGGGAGCTGTTGTCTCCCAGCATGCACTATGCAGCCATTAACTTCACAGAGTACTCTAGCTCAGGGGAGGCATGATAATCAGAAGTGTGTTGTTCTCCTCAGAAGTCACCTCTAAAATATCAAAGTTGTTCTGTTTGATGTTTAAAATACTGATTTCCTAATTTTGGGCTCAAGAAATAGGGGTCGTCTTATATATGGGTGGGTCTTATACACGGAAAAATAGGGTAGCAGCTAGAGAGGTTCTCTAACTTTGCTATTTCCACCCATTATTTTTTATTTGTCTCTTTTCATCACAATTAACTGCTCGGTAAATAAACTATGCATTGCTTACCAGTTATCACTTTACGTGCACTGTTGGAATCAAGTGTGGTATGGATGAGCTGAACTTAAATTTTCATGGAATGGTTTATGGATGTCTTATCCCCTTCTATAACCATATTTACTCTTAATGTGACTCTCTAAAGGGAGGCAGACAGAACAAGGCTGGGATTTGAGACAGTGAAAGGAAATTTCCCAGTTTAGTAATTTAACATTTTAAATTCACCTTTAATTCCTGACAGCTCACAGTATAGTGAATGAGTCTCTGATATTTATTTGTCAAAGTTAATTTCTCTAAATGTCTCTTTCTTTTCACTACTTTCTTTCTTTTTTCCTTTCTTTCTTGTGCTATCCACATTTGTGAATCACTGTACACTGATTCTCATTATTAATTTTACAGAACAAAATGTTACAGTTATGTTAAATAAGAATACTTTCATTAATTGCATTATTAACATTACGAGCAGCCCACAATTTTGTTTATATTTGTAGCTGTGAAAAAGCAGATGATTGTTGTACCTTTTTTCCTCTTGGATGCTGGCATTATAGGGCAGCTGCATCCGATAATCTATTCTGCTGTAGGCAGTTTTTTTTTTAATCGTCCAGGCCTTCTGTACCATTGTGATGCATTAATGAAGTCAGGATGCTCTGTCAGACCTCCTCAGCAGTCCTTGGAGGAGAAAATAAAATCACTTCTATTGACCCAATGGCATATTTATGTGATCACTCTTTTTTGCTGAGCACAGTTGTTATCGCTCCTTCGTCCCTGTACTGTGTTTATTCAGCAGCAAACTAAATCACATCTGTACTCAAGAGCGACATTAATCAGTGCATGTACGCCACACATAATGGCTGCCCAACGTATATAATTGCTGGATGTGTAGGGAAATCTCATTTTAGGCTAGACAGGA